>NC_056743.1:1877886237-1878091985 GCF_019279795.1 Protopterus annectens | reverse complement strand
CATATCCTTTTTAAAAAGGCAGAGACAACATATCTTCTCTGATAACAGCATTAGTTTTGTCACAAAATATGAATGCCTTTTAGGTCCATTTTCTACAGACTGCTTATGAATACATGTAGTCCATCTTTATTCTCACCTTTTCAGGTGTGATGCTACTCCTTGCAAGTACAGTTGTATAAGAACTTACCATAACAGTAGATGCCCTACTGATCACTGTAGCAGTATTCTTGACATATGTGCTGTCACCTCTGATGTCCAAGTGGGTACCAAAGCTTTATCTTCCCGAGGTTGTATGCCCAATACATGACCTCAGCTCCCAAGTGTAGAGGAATATAGGTGATGTACGAGTGTGAATCTCAAACTATCTCCAAGCCAGCAGCCTGAAGACTACTGTGAGAGGGTGATGGGTCAGCTAGGAGGAGGAGGGGTGTAGCTCAAATAGGTAAGTAAATTCTCCATTTCCAAGAAGCAGAGTAGAGGAAAAAGCAGTGACTGGAGAGTAGAGGAAAAAGCAGTGGCTGGAGAGTAGAGGAAAAAGCAGCGGTGGAGAGTAATGTTGAAGTAAGTCAGAAAAGAGGAGAAGGAATACTGCAATAGTGATCAGTAGGACATCTACTGTTATGGTAAGTTCTTACATAACTGTACTATGTCTTGACTGAAATCACTGTTGCAGTATTCCTGACACATGGGTGATTCACAGAGCTGAAGGAGGTATAGAGAAAGGTGGTTGGCTACTGAGCAGACAAGCTGTCCAGCTGTCCTGGACCTGGGGAAGGCATCAAGTTTTGTAGCATTTGGTGAAGGTGTGTACAGAGGATGAAGTAGCAGCTTCCAAGACAGACCTGGTATCCAATCTCTTGTGAGAAGCCCTAGAGGAAGCAACTGCCTTAGTGGAATGAGCTTTTGGATGGGAATTGCAAATATCAGAAAAGAGACGTTACAAGTGGTGTTCCCCAGGGCTCAGTCATAGGAACCCTCCTGTTCAGCATATACTTCTCAGAGGTACAGGCAAGCACAGGAGGACTATGGCTGACCAAGTTCACAGATGACTGCAAACTAGGGGCTATAATTGACTCTCCGGCTGACATAGACATCCTCCAAAAGGGTCTCACTGAGACGGATACCTGGTGTCAAAATCATGGCCTCAAGCTAAATGCCAAAAAGTGCATAGTCATCCCCTTTGGAAAAAACAAAGTACAGACAAACTACCACATAGGTGGTAGTCCCCTAAATACGGAAGACATAATAATAGATTTGGGGACCCAAGTAGATAGTAATCTCTCCTTTGATAATCACATTGCCAAAGTGGTTAGAAAATTCTTCTATGTGGCCCACCTTATCACAAAAGGGTTCGCATCCAGATCAAAAGAGGTCATTGTGCCCCTCTACTCATCACTCGTCAAACCCATCATAGAGTACATCACCCCATTTGGGATGTACCTTACAAGACACCTGCAACAGCTGGAAAGACCACAGATGTACCTCACCAAGAGGATCACTGGCCTCAAGCAGATGCCCTATGCAGCTCGACTGAAGAAACTCCAGCTGTACTCGGTTGCATACAGCCTACTCAGAGGTGATCTCTGCCTGACATACAAGGCCATGTCCAAACCAGAATTGATGGACATGCTCCACCTAAAGAAAACCTTATCCCCTCGAGCCACACACTCTAGGGATCTAAACCTCACCACAACAATAACTAGGACGTTCTGGAGTGATAGATTCCTGTCCCAGAGACTTCCCATGCTTTGGAACAAGATTCCAATCTACATTAGGCAGAGCTCCTCGCTAACCCTCTTCAAGAGAAACCTTGACGAGTGGATGGGAAACAGAAAGTTTACCCTGGGGATCCCTTCAGTTGCTCTGCTGGACAGAGGCACAGGGAACTAATCTAAGGTGGCAGTGAAAGCCAACACATTCTGGCTAGGCTTATAAATGCCTTCGGGCAGATAGCCTAGTACCTACCAATGAACCTATGAACCTATGAGATGGCCTTAGGGGTTTAAGATGCAATAGTTTGTTTGGAGACTGGCTGGCCCAATTTAGGGCTCATAAAAGATTCAAAAAGCTGGTCAGTCTTCTTAAAGGATTTAGTTTTGTCCAGCTAAAATCTCACTTGTCTGTGAATGTCTAGTGAATGTAATGATTCTTCCTCCTTATTCTGGGGACTGGAAAAGAAAGTGGGCAGGTGAATGGCTTGATTGAGGGACATCTGGTTCACTACCTTGGGCATGAAGGCTAGATTAGCCCCAGGAATGACCCTTTACTTGTGGAAAATAAGAAAAGGTGGGGATGGCCATAAGAGTTTTTAACTCACACTATCCAAGATGTGAGAACCAAGAGTAAAGTGGTTTTCGAAGAGAAGAATTTTAAAGAGGCAGAAAATGATGGTTCAACGGGAGCCAATGTAAGCTTTCCCATCACAAAAATAAGATCCCAAGGGGAGGAATGATGGGTTTCCTTGGTGAGTTAAGATGCAGAACTCCCCTGAGGAAAAGCTTGACTTCCACTCTAGCCATAAGCAGGGGGTTGAGAGGTAGGCAAGCATTGATGGCTAACAGGTGATCCTTGTAAGAGTAAGCCAAACCTTAAGCAAGTAATTCACAAAGATATCGCAGGACAGCAGGGATCTGTGATAAGAGTGTGTACAGACTGTGTTTGGGCACCAATAAGAAAACCTTTTCCATTTAGCAATGCAAGACTTTCTAGTAGCGAGTCTACTAGCTTCATGTAGTACTTAGGATCTTATCCTCTAAGAAGGTTGTTAAATCCCTCAGACATCTATCAGCCACAGAGTCAAGCTGCGTGAGGAAATATTTGAGTGGAGAAGCAATCCCTTCTGTTGAGTGATAAGGTCTGATTACAGAGATATTTTCCTGTAATTTCTCTTTGACGTATGGCCAGGACATCTTCTCCCCTGCAAGTACAAAGAGTTTAGGTGCTTTTTTTTGTGCTTTTAGAAGCGTTTTTGGAAGAGGTAGTGGTAGGAAGGCATAGAGTAACTTCCCTGTACAGTGGAAGAAGACATCTGTCCCCCAGGCTAAGGGACAAGGTTCCCTGTGGTGTAGAAAGGTCTATGTTCAGTCACTGACTGAGAAATCCATCAAACCTCTGTTCATTGAACTTAAAATATGGAATGTTCATTTCAGCGAACATTCAATCATTGAATATTTTACCCAAAGAAAGGAGTTGGTTAGACCAGCATTAGGAAGTTTGCCCTTTTTCTTCACTACAGCGCAATCTCAGAGTAGTTGTTATAGATTATTATAATATATATTAGTGGGGGGGATTGTGGAGTGTGGGGGGCATAGCCACTCACCTGTGTGGGTTTGATGTACTGCAGTGTGTGTTTCGGTATGCATGTGGGTTCACTGTCTTTTCCCTGGGTAAAATATTTGATGATTGAACATTCACTGAAGTTCATAGGTTCATAGGATGGTACTAGGCTATTGGCCCTAGGGCCTATACAAGCCTAGTCATAACAATTCCCTGGCTATTTCTTCCCACAGTATTTATTTCCCTGGACCCCTGTCTATCAGGGTGACTGATGTGATCCTGGGGGTGAATTTCCTTTCTCCCATCCACTCATCAAGGTTCCTTTTGAAGAGGCCCAAAGAGGCGCTCTGCTTGACATGTATGGGCAGTCTATTCTAGAGTCTGGGGAGTCTCTGGGTCATGAACCTATCCCTCCAGCATGTTTTGTTTATTGTGATGACAAGGGTAGATCCCTGGAGTGTGTGGCTCTGAGGGATTGGGATTTCTTTAAGTGTAGCATGTCCAACAGCTCTGGGTTTGACATGGCCTTGTATGTTAAGCAGAGATCACCTTTGAGTAGACGATATGCGACAGAGTATAGATGGAGTTTTTTAAGGTGGTCAGCATACAGCATCTGCTTTAGTCCTGTGATTCTTTAAGTGAGGTATTTCTGTGGCCTTTCCAGTTGTTGCAGATGTCTTGAGAGGTATGCACCAAATGGGGTGTTGTATTCTATAATGGGTCTAATGAGGGATGAGTACAGTGGGACAATGACCTCCTTTTTCCTGGATGAAAAGCTCTTAGTGATGAGGTGTGCCACATAGAAGGATTTCCTGACTGTTGTAGCAATATGGTTATCAAAGGTGAGACCACTGTCCACCTGTGTCCCCAAGTCTCTTATCACACTTTCGGTGTTTAGTGAACAGTGGATGTTTTAAGTTCAATGAGCAGAGGTTCAATGGATTTCTCATTTAAGGACTGAGTTAGACCCAGTGTAGAACTAGGCAAGCTGATGGTTAGTTGGTGATGCAAAGAGGTCTATCTGAGTTGTGTCCCACTGAGGAGTGATTTCCTGGAAAATGTACCTATTTAAGGTCCCTTTGTGGGAGTCCTCCAAGGAGTGGCTTAGGCTGCCATCATGTTGTCCTGTGAAGGAATGTATGTGGCTGTGACAGGGTGATGTCCATCTGGTTGACATGTTCCATGCCTCATGTGCTAACCTGCATAATTGGTAAGACCTGGTGCCACCCTGTTTATGTACCGCATGACTGTTGTGATGTCCATGTACACTAGGAGTGGTGCAGGTTTCCACAGGTGGGAAAAGGTCTGCAGTGCTTGCAGAAGTGCCCTCATTTCTTTCAGACTGATATGTTTCATCAGGAACTGTGGTTGCAATCATAAACCTTCCTAATTTAAAATAACTCATTTGGAGCCTAAGTGCTTAAACCAAAGCAAAGATACTTAGAATAACATGCCCAATAAGCCTTTAACAGCAATTCCCAGCTCAAAAGGGTGGAGGATACCCTCTCCTCCCACAGGACTGTTGACCACAAACCTTCTTAAAGGAAGAAATAGAAAAAAGAACACTTCAAACCCATTTTATAGCCCAGCAGCATAGATTTCTTAATCCCAAAATAAACATTTCAAATACTCACTACAACAATCAATCCTTCCCTGCTTATCCACTGCTCTTTTGATCTCCAAGATGCCTACCTCCATATTTTTATTTTATTTATTTATTTTATTTTATTTTATTTTTATTTTACATTTGTTGACCGGGCTAGTCTAGCTGGATGCATGTCCATTTTCAGTAGAGGCCCGGGGAGAAAAGCTCCAAAAATAAAAATAGAAATAATAATAATACATACATACTTTAAGAGTAATAACAGATACAAATAGTAGCTGATAAAATGTGCAAAAAGTAAAAAAAAGTTATTACATAAAAAAGCAGTTGTTACAAAATAAGAATTTTTTTTTTTTTTTATTTACAAAATAATTAGTCTTAGCAGGAATAGAATTCGCAGTAGGAATCAAGGGTATTGTACATAAGATACAATATCCATGTAAATGTACATATTCTTTATAAGCCACACAAAAGGAAAGCAGAAGCACGCTGACACAGTAAACGGCACGGACCTTTTAATAAACGTAAGCGCTTTCAGCTAAGCAAATGCCCAGCTTGGTTTTTATACATAAAACCTCCATCTATAAGTGGCTGAACAGCCAATCACATTACTAAATTGATACAGGATATTCCTGTCTCTTTTAATTAGTTAGAACAACTTCTTACAAGCCTATATTAATCATCTGTTAAGTTACTACTCCACTAAACAACTTGATGAGTGCCTTATTTAACATATTCTTTATGATAACATGGTATTATGTTTGTTTAGGAAAAAAATTATAGTGTAAGGAGTAGCTGTAGTTCAGAAGGAGAGAGGTTAGTCAGGCTTAGTACAGGAGCATAGCCAGTGTTTCTTTAGGAATAGCTTTAGATTCTTTTTAAAGAGTGAAAGAGAACTTTGTGATGTTGGTTCAGTGGGTAGTACATTCCATAGCTTTTCTACAGAGTTATAGGGTATAGGGTATAGGGAGTCACCTGCTGAGTGAATGGATCTTGAAGTATTAATAAGTAGTTTATCTGAGGAGCGTAGGTTCTTTTTATTATTATTATAAGGAGTAATGAGGGTAGAGAGTATCGGGGTGTGGGTGGGTTTATACAGGGCCTTGTGAACTATGGGGAGCTGTAGAAATTTAAGCTGATTGTGAAATTCTAACCAGTCTAGTTGTTTTAGATTCAGACAGTGATGAGTTTTGAAAGGGGAGCCTGTGGTAGATCTAGCAATATTATTATAGGATGTGGCCAGTTTGTTGAGGTTGTTTTTAGAAAGGTTAGTATATATGGGGGAGGCATAGAATACAGTTGAGATTAAGTGGGTTCTGGCTGTAACAGTCCTAGCTACTGGAGTAAGAAAGGGCTTAATTCTGTAAAGGGATCCCAGTTTTTTGTTCACTGATTTTATTGTGTTGTTTATATGGGTATCAAAGTTGAGGTTGTTGTCAATTGTTATTCCTAAGAGTTTAGTGGTTAGGTCAGGACAAATGATGGTGCCGTCATTTGATATAAGTGTGAGATGTATGGGGGTGGATTTTTGGGTTGGTGTGAAAAGTAAGAGTTTAGTTTTTTGGGGATTAAGAAGGAGGCAGCGCTTTAAGAACCATTGTTCTACAGTATTGAAAGCTTTTTGGGTTAGAGTTTTAAGTTCAGTTTCAGAGGAGCCTGTACAGATAATGGTAGAGTCATCTGCATATTAAATGCAGGTGGTGTGTGGTATTGCTGCTTGTAGGTCATTAATATAAATGGAGAAGAGGAGTGGACCTAGAATGGATCCCTGAGGAACACAGAGGGAGATGGGTAGATTATCAGACAGTTTATTTTGCCACAATACAGCCTGCTAGTGGTTTTCAAGATAAGATTTAAACCAATTCATGGTTAGGGGATCAAGTGAAAGGGATTTCAGTATGTGCAGGAGAAGTTGGTGATTAACCATGTCGAAGGCTTTCGATAAGTCAATGAAGACTGCTGAGGAAAGAATATTATTGTTACGGTTATTGTTGATGGTGTCTGAGAAGGATAGCAGGGCAGTGGTGGTACTGTGGAAAGGTCTGAAACCATGTTGGCAGTTGGCAAGTAAGTCATAGTTGAGAAGGTGTGAGAGTAGTTGCTTATGGATACATTTTTCCATTATTTTTGCAAGGGGAGATAGCAGAGCCATTGGCAGAAGTCAGAATAGTCATTGGAGTGTCCCCCTTTATGTAGTGGAATGATATGGGAAATTTTCCATATAGATGGGATAGTTCCTTCATTTATGGTTCTGTTGATCAGTATAGAAATGGGCAAAGTGATGGCTTTAGCTCCTTTTTGCAAGAATTCGGCAGGGAGTTGGTCAGCTGAGGGGATGGTAGGTTTTAATTTTAGGAGAAGGGAACAAATAAAGGAAGTAGACACTGGTTGAAAATAAAATGGAGGAGGTGGGATAGTGGTTGAAGTAGGAAGATTTGAGGTATCGGGAGAAAGATGGCTAGCAAGATTTTTGATAGCATCAGTGAAAAAAGAATTAAAGGCATTAGCCATTTGTAAGGGGTTGTCAGGGTTAGAGCCAAGTGGGTTGGGAGTGATTGATTGACCTGGGTGAAGGAGTTTGTTAATGCTGGTCCAAAATTTGTATGGCTTTTTTGGTATTATTTCTATGATATTTAAAGGTTTGGTGATCTGAAGAACTTTTAGTAGCACACCATTTTGCCCAGGATTTATTTCTAAGAAGGATTTTTTGCCTAGTATTATTGGTGAGCCAAGGTGCTGGTTTAGTTTTATTTCTAACTGAGCGTGACGGGGCATGATGATTCAGGATTGTTAGGAATGTAGTGTTAAAGTATTCTATGGCTTCATTGAGTGGAAGATATTTTAATGGTGACCAATTACATTGTTTAAGTTCAGTTTGGAAAAGTTCTGGGTTAAAATGTTTTTTGGTGCGTATAGTTCTGTAGGAGAGAGGGAGAGTTAGGTTGGTCTTATGTCTGATAATACAGGTTAGTGAATGGTCACTGAGGTCATCTGGGAGGGTCCCTGATTTATACATTTGGTGAGGATTATTAGTAAGTATCCAGTCCAAGGTACTTTCTTTGTTGTTGGTTATATTAGTTCTGGTGGGGGAGTTAATAGTTTGTATGAAGCCATAAAGGTTAATATGGGTGGTAGGGTGTATATTACAGCAGGTCATCCAGTCTATATTGAAGTCTCCTAGAACTAAGGTTTCTTGTGGCAGATTGGTGGAAAGCCAGTTAAGGATACTTTCAAGTGTACTAATATTATTGCCAGGGGGAAGGTATATACAGATAATGTTTATAGTATTATAAGAGTTGATTAGCAGTTTGGTGATAAGTATTTTAGCACTATAGTCTGATGGTGGGTTCAGGTTTAGAGTAGTAACCTGTAGCTCTGTTTTATAGAGGATAGCTACCCCTCCTCCTTTTTTGGCTGTGCAGTCAAGTCTGGTTATGTTGTAACCTGGTGGGGTGATTTTGTTGTCCTTAACAGTAGGTTTTAGCCAAGTTTCGGATAAGCATAAATATCAAATAAGTGGACATCTAAAAGGGCATGAAGTTGAGCAATTTTATTGCCAATGCTGCAAATATTGAGGTGAGCTATAGATAGTGAGTTAGGTGGTTTGGTGGTAGGGGTATTAGTTTTGTTTGGATTGCAGTTTGGAGTGTTATGGGTATAGTCTGGGCCTGGGTTGGGGTGAATGTCCCCATCTAGTAACAGGTGTTGGAGTATTATGTGTTTAGGGTGGAGAGGCTTATAGAAGAAGTCAATTGCTTTTCTAGCATTTTGGTTGGTATACTTTATATGAGATAGTCTATGATATTTGGCAAGTAGGTAGCTTGGTTTGGATATGAGGTTAAGAAATGTTTGGTGGCTAATTAATGGTGGGGTGGTGGTTTGTTTAGAGAGGAAGAGAAGTGTAGAATATAAAGGTTGTTCGTAAGAGGTTAGGAGATAGGCAGAAATTAGTGTAGGTAAGAGAAAGAGTAAGAGGAAGATTTGTAGTGGGTGTGTGAGTGTTGATGTAGACATTGTGTATGTTAGAGAAGTGTGATAGGACAGGATAGTAAAGTATTGTAAGCTGGTAGGAGAGTAATTAGGTAGGGGGTTGACACAAGAGGGGTTAAGAGTTGAGGTAAAAAAATCACAAGGGTGTGTTAAGATAATAGTGGTGAGGGGTGATAATTGTTTTGATAGTGTGATTGGTGTGAGTGAGATGTGGGTGTGGCTATAGGGGAATAAATGTAGGAGTACTGGGGGTGGGTGGGAAATGGGGGCAGGGTAGGGGAGCGGAGTGAGCCCGAAGGGCGAACAGAGTGGGTAGAGACACAAGAGTGGCTTGTCAGGGTGACAATCAGTAAGGAATGAAAATATGCAGGTAAGTCTGTGAGTAATAGATTATGGAGAAATGTTGAGATGCTGGCAGTAGTATGTGTGTATGGGGAGTGGTGAGTGAACTAAGATATAATAGTTCAAGGGGAGATAAAAAAATAGTCAGTCCAAAGAGAATTGGAAAGGGAGTTAGGGAGATAAGGAAGAGCAAGTGAGAAAAGATATATATACAGAAGCTAATATAGAGGCGTCACCTAGTGGTTAGTCTCTTAACTACAGTTAAATAGGTCTCCTAAAAGTGTGTCAGGCCAGGGGAGGGGGAGGATAAGACTACTTCGGTATAGAGAAGGTATGGGCCAAAGGTACATTTAGTTTAGAGAGAAAAAAGAGTGGGGGAAGGAGTTGGCTGCTGGCTAACCTAACTGTGAGGCTTGCCTACCTAGCAATATCTATATCACTTTAATCTTAATACAGATTGTCTAGAAGCTATAGCAAGACATACTTCCACTGTCTCTAAACAGGGTATGGTCTCCCAAGGAGCTGGTAAGTTAATTCCTAAGGATTGATTAGGTTTCTTAGGCGTCCAGCTGGGTATATTCAGGTCAACTAGTACAGGGAGGTACAGGAACAGAAGGCTGGTACATGTAGAAAGAGAGAAAAAAGAGGTAATGAGGAAAAAAATATTTGTTAGCTAGAGAGCATGCAGGCAATATAAAAAGACAGTAGCATTAAATGTTACATCAGGAATTCACAGTATTCTATTTACTTTAAAAAGACATCATATAACAGTATGTAGTTACTAGGAAAAACCCCATTCATGCCATAGATAAATAGCTAGAATAACAGAATAAATGCATTTACAGCCTTATGTTTTTATTGTTTTTCCATTACAAAACTACAGTAAGAAGCAGGATATACAAAGTCAGTGCCTAAATACTGCATTGCATAGTTTGTTGTTTCAAAAAAACAAATGTGTGCATTTAAGATGCAGGTACAAACAAGGTTAATGGCCAACAACTTTAGTCACAGGTCAAGGTATAAGACTCAAAATTCAAGTCGGTAGGTATAATAGTTAATAGAGCCAGTGGCGTATGTATAGGGAGGGCAACAAAGCCTAATTCTGGCTAAAACTATGCAGTTAAGCAAGGTTGCAGGAGTTTAAACTTTTCAAGTTTTAAAGTATTTGTTGTTTTTCGGTGCAATCAGTCTTGGAGGGGCAGTGCTCACTAACTTGGGCTTGCACTAAGCAGCTGAGCAAAGTTACAGGGGTTCAAGATGCTAAAGATGTTATTGATCTAGATACTATCAAGGTACTAAAGATGTTATTGATCTAGATACTATCAAGATACTAAAGATGTTATTGATCTAGATACTATCAAGATACTAAAGATGTTATTGATCTAGATACTATCAAGATACTAAAGATGTTATTGATCTAGATACTATCAAGATACTAAAGATGTTATTGATCTAGATACTATCAAGATACTAAAGATGTTATTGATCTAGATACTATCAAGATACTAAAGATGTTATTGATCTAGATACTATCAAGATGCTAAAGATGTTATTGACATTTTTGGGCTTTCAGGATAGAGACAGTCATTAATAATTTATGGCTTTCCCCCTCAGCATTACAGTATTCAATAAGTGTGTGTCATAGTTGCAGCCTCTCTAAAGCTGCAGGGAACCAGTATAATTCCTTTAAATGGATGACAGGAGCCTTTTTGCCCCATTTTGGGATGCCATGACTCAAAAAAAGTTCCTGCTCAAGATGCCTTCTTCCCTTAGAGAAATGGTCAACTATGTGAACTCCTACTTGCTTCCAGCTCAATCTCTAATATTCAAAGTTTGTAACTTAAGTGCTACTGTACATTGAGATTTTTTCTCCAAGGACAGGACCTTATATCTTCAGTGGGGTAGCTGTTTTCATTCATTTGCCTCAGTTATGTCCCAATGGAAACATTTTTCAATGCTTTAGGATTCATGGCAGCTTCCATTATCATGACCACTTAAGCCAGATTCAATGGGAGGTTTCCTTAGTAGGCAGAATGTGTCCAGTGGTCCCAGAAACTTGGTCCTCTCTTTTACACAATCTAGATATCAGAAAATTGTCAATCACACCCATATCAGAAAATTGTCAACTACACCTGCAATGGTGGTTAGATATAGACAACTATTATTCAGGGACCCCATTTTAGCTTTACACACTTCATGCTACAGTGACCACAGATGTATGTCCTCTAGGGTGATAAGGGGGGGGACTACAATGTACAGACAGCTCAGGATTACTTGATGCCTCAAGAATCTCATCGGCATATTAACATTCTGGAGATAAGGGCAGGTCTTACATTCCTCATGGCCTTTCAGGGTTCTTTCTAAAAGGGAGTTTTCTAAAATCAAAAGAGAAATCATGCCCATAGTCTAATACCTCAGCAAGCCAGGGGAAACACATTACTGTGGTCCCACTCCACAAACAAGTCTAGTCTGCAAAGCTATGGAGAGGATCATAATGGAGCTCATAAACAAAGATATAGGGGACTTGCAGACATTGGACCAGATCATGCCTTCTTGAAACAGTCACCAAGGCCATTGATGAGGAAAGGCAGTCCATACAGCCTACCTTGACCTTGCAAAGCTTCGACACAATACCAAATGTAAACCCATATGTCACAAGATGGGTAAGGACAGAACCCACAGGGTTAGAGTTGCTGGAGTACAGGCCAACATGGGAGGACTTCAGATAGCTGGTGCCAGAGCCATGGCCTGAAAAAACGCCAAAAATGTATAGTCAAAGCTACATATTGGTGGCAATCCACTAAGCACAGAAGAGGTTATCAGAGACCTGGGGACCAAGGTTGATAGTGGCCTTTCTTTTGTGGTTAGAAAGACCTTCTACATTGCCCACCTGATCATGAAGGGATTCACATCCAGATCTAGTGAGGTCATTGTAATTAATGGACATGCTCCACCTCAAAAATCCAAGTCCACAAAACCACTAGAGCAGGATATAAATAAGACATGCTGTCTTGACCTGTGGATGGGAGAAATCATCTCTGTGTCACTGCTGGACAGAGGCACAACAAACTAATGGGTACAGTATTTTTTCATATAAGGGGTGGCGTAAGCCACAAAACTTTGGGCTAGGCTTATAAATGCCTTAGGGCAGATAACCTAGTATAAACCTATGAACCTATTGCCCAAGAGATAATAATAGTATTTCAGCAGGAAATCAATTTGCAATGAGTTGATGTAACACTGTGAATACCAGGAGAGTACAGTTTTGTTGTGCACAGACATGACCATTATCTGTTGATACCCCATGAGTGGGTCCCTCCCTAAGCTACTCAGTTCATAAGTTCATAGGTTCATAGGTAGGTACTAGGCTATCAGCCCTGGGGCCTATAAAAGCCTAGCCAAAAAGGTTCCCTGGCTGGAAACAATCTTTCAACTGTATCTTGCCTCACATGAAGCATTCCAATTTCTTTTCCCTGATTCCTCTTCCAAAAGACCAGGTTCAAAGTGTTCTAGCTGATTAATGGCCAGATGGACTCTTCTATGCTTTCTACATTTCCACTGAGGGCAACAATCATCCAAGCAGCTAAGTTTCTCTAGCCAAGACACACTTGGTTCACTTTCTTAAATCCATTTCTTCTACAGGAAATCATCTCTTTGCTCCCCCTCATGGTGCTGCTGTTTTCCCCTTTAACTTAATCTTACCCAACCCTTCCTTTTTTGGTTGATGGCTCTGTTTCTTAAATTCCAATGATAGCCAAAGAGTCTGCTTTTTCCCAAAAGCAGCTTCTATGCTTTCTTTCTCCCAGCAGTCTAATATCTAGAAAAAGGACATGCTTTTCCATTTGGATGACTACAAAGGTTTATGCTCTTTCCCCACTCCCTATGCCCTTATCCCTTTTCTTATTGTTCATATATTTTTGATTTTGAGCTCAGTTATTCTCTCATCAGGGTTAATTTGATGGCCATTACTAACTTTTAGCTGGTGTAGGTTCTTCTTCCCTTCTCCTCTAAAGATTTCTATGGGGGATGCTGTGATTTATCAAGTTGTATTTTATTAACATTTAGTGTCATTCATATATATTATTGAATTTTTTATTTCAGGTATTTTGGTATATTGGATCACATTTTGTTGCATGTGCTGTGTAATGGTATCTACAAGTTCACACAACTCAGATGAAAGGGACAACGTAAGTTTCTTTATCTATAACTTCCCCCTTTTGTCCAAATTTTTGCAAATTCAGGGATAGTATTTTTAGACATTACACATATGTGAGCAAAGGCAGCCCAATAAAGGGAGGGGTGCAAGAGGTTGCAAAATTAAGGTTTTGCATTTTTGCAGTGTTGTGAATTGCAGTGGTCTGTGTTGTTTGTGCACTTTGATATAGATTGTTTAGTTAAATTTTGTGCCTTGACAAATTGGTATGTGACATTTTATTCAAGAGCTATGATAAGGCTTTCTCCAAGGTACTTACCACCTCAGATCCCCATTTAGAAGCTCCATTCTTCCAGGGCACACTTTCTTTGTGCTTAAAAAATTAAATCTCTTTCCAATTGAATTGCATCATCTGAATGCATGCAGGTCTTGTCTCAGAAATATTTCTTCTTAATAGCTATTACATCATCTGAGTTATGAGTTACAAGCTCTTATCACCATCTATGTAATTTCACTTAAGTTTTATAACTTAGCCAAATAGTCCATCAGACTACATAAATCCTCCATGCAACAAACAAAACAAGCACAACTCATCAATTCAGGAAGGAAGTTAACCTCATTATAGGAAAAACAAAAAAAATCAGTGGACAAAGAACTCTCCAAGCAATATCAAAAGTAATGATACTGTAGTTTAATGAGATAAGGTTAGCGCTTTCATGCAGGTCAATGCCTGCACTTCTTCAGACAAAAAAACTACATTGACAAAATAAGTTAAAATATTTTCCCCAACAAATAACCACACCTACCAGGAATCACATGAGCAATTATACAATTAAATACAATAAAGTACATTAATCTATTAATAAACACAAAAATGTTCTATTTAAAAGTCCACATAAAAACTGGTATGAGTGGTGAGGTGAAGTATTGGCAGGAGTTTCACTAAAACCAAGCCTAAAATCTATTGTAAATGTATGCATGTCCTAAAAATGTAATGGTAAAAACATGCTCTATGAAAATAATAAATATAGTGTTACACACATTTATATGAGTATATTTAAAAATGTGTAAGCCCTATGATAGGCTAATGGAAACACTTAAAAAGTGTTTACATAAATAAATATACACACAAATAACAAAAAGACGCAGCTCATTAGACTCCTTAGTTTTAAAATGCAGGCAATGGAGCACACATCATTGATGCCTGGATATCTAAAGGCATCACATTGAAGTTGCCATAAAAGCTCACACCTTTCCAACCATAGTGGGATAGGGCCACCCCTAATGGAACCATTAACCTGCTCTATAACCCTGAAATCGAATGAGTGATCTGGGTGATTAATGATATGTTTTGCAAGTGCGTTCTCCAGTTTTTTTATTTTTGATGGCATAAATATGTTCATACAGCCTGTCCCTAAGTCATTTATCCATCTTACCAATGTAGAAGATGGGACATAGTTTGCACTTGGCTAAATAAACTATACTTTTGGAATTAGAATTGAACCTTACAGTAGATGAAACATTACGATTCCTAACAGTGAAGGAACAACCAGTGTTCATAAACCTGCAATAAGGGTAAGCCTCACACTGAGACATGTCCTTTATCCTAGAATTACTTGCCTTTTTGCTTCCTAGTAAAGACTTCAGATTTTGTCCCCTTTTAAAAATGACTACTGGTTTTGTGGGTAGGCTATCCCTCACATTCACATCCACCTTGATTAAATCCCGATTCTTAAATAAAATACATTTCAAAAGGTGGGCTTCATTGCTAAAAGGGGTGATAAAGGATGAAGAAAAATCAATGTTGGTATCCATATGTAAATTGGTAGCTTGATCACTGATGACATTGGTCATCGTCACCTGTTCCATATGGGAATCATTTAAAATTGCTTTGCAAAAACCAGTAGATCTTTCAAAAAGTTACTTCTCCAATTATCTCCTAGACAATAATCTCCTCTCCTACACACAGCATGGTTTCAGACCACAACATAGCACCACAACTGCTCTGCTCTCCTTCACTAACACCATTCTCCAACATAAAAACAATGGCCTTTTCTTCTCTGCTGTATTTCTTGACCTATCAAAGCTTTTGATATTGTATCACATGATCTTCTACTCTCTACACTCTCCATTCTCTCCTTTTCCATACCTGCCATCAGTTGGTTCCACAGCTATCTACACGGCCACCAGCAGTCAGTTGTCTGGCACACCAATCTATCCCCTCGCCTCCCTGTTACTTTCGGGGTTCCCCAAGGCTCCATCCTTGGCCCCTTGCTTTTCTCCATTTATACCAAGGACCTGCACACCACCACCAAACATGCCTCCCTCATACAGTATGCAGATGATGCCACTCTCATCTGCTCAGCTCCAACTCTAACAGAACTACAACAGATCACTCAAGCATCTTTCTCTTCTGTTAAAAGTTGGCTATTAAATGCTCAACTCCTCCTCAACCCAAATAAGACCAACCTCCTCATCTTTCAACCCTCAAAATCTACCCTGAACATCTCCCATTTCAACATACTTGCCAAAGACAACACTTCCATCTCACCAACAGCCCACACTAAGCTACTCAGTGTACAGATCGACAACAAATTCAAATTTGACACTCACATATCACTCACAATAAAAAAAGTCCACAAAAACTGGGTGCCTTGTATAGAAACCAACAATACCTAACCAAACCAGCCAGAATCTCTACCACAACTTCCCAACTAATCTCAACCCTACTCTATGCATCACCCACACTCACAAATCTTCGACAATCAGACCTAAAGAAACTCTAAGCCTGCTACAATAAAATTGCAAAATTGGCATCAGGGGACTCCCACCGCAGTCACCACTGTGTCTCCCTTAGAAACCTAGACTGGCTTGAGCTCCCTCAACTCCTACACCTAACCCAACTTACCTTTGCTCATAAACTTGTAAACAACCCTCTTAAAATTCCATCCCTTCATACACTTCTCCAGCCCTACCAATCCTCCAGACCCCTTCGCTCCTGCAACAAAAATCTACTCCAAGTCACCAAACCCAACAACTCTGCAGGGGAAGCGCTATTCTCCTACTCCATATCCAAAATTTGGAACTCACTTCCCACTGCCATAACTACCCTCCCTTCCAGCAGTCTCTTCAAAAATGCTCTTAAAGCACACCTAAAATCTCACTGGCTATGTCCTTGTCCATACCCCAACTAACACCCCCCCCTTTCTCCTGCACCACTAATTAGCTGCCAGCTCTACTATTAGATGTCAACAGGTTATCAGTATTCCATATCCTTTAACTAGCAGATGATTGCAGTATGATGTTTACTCTTTTCTCTATGTAAGAAATTAATACTACTAGGCAAATGTCTTGCACCTTATATTGTTATTATACTCTGACATATGTTATTACCTGTCATACTGTATCTTTGCTATAAATACACTTTTTTTCCCTCTGAAATGCTAGATTATACTCTTATGTTATGTGAAATTTTGCTTGCCTGAATATATGGAGCCTTCCTTGTGATATTATACTCTGACATATAGGTCATTTCTCCTGTTGAACTGTGTCTTTACTATAATTATAGTGTTTCTTTTTTCATCTGATATGCTAGATTGTACTCTTATATTATGTAAATCTCATATGTCTGAATATATGGAGCTTTTCTCCCCGGGCCTCCGCTGAAAATGGGCATATACCCAGTCAGACTTTCCCGGTCAAAAAATGTAAAATAAAATAAATATATCCTCCAGCAAAACCTGTGGGTAACCACACTTGAGGAACATATCCCTCAAGAGATGGCATTCAACTAAGAATTCCTCAAAATCAGAAACCATTCTAGCTGCTCGGACGAGTTGTCCTTTGACAACTGATTTTTTCTGGTTTCCTGGATGGGAGCTGGAAAAGTGTAAGAAAGAGGGTAGATTTCTTTCCTAAAGATGGCAGCTACATAACAATGTCTAGTATGGTCCTTTGTCAAATGTATATCCAAATAAGAAATACTCTCCCCTTGAAAATCACTGGTAAATCTAAGGAATTTGGTAGTACTATTCATATAATCCAACAATGGTCTAAAAACCATCTCGTTACCTTTAAAGATAATCAAAATATCATCCAGGTAGCAGGTATAAAAATAAATGTACTCAGAAAAAGGATTATTATTCAACAAGTATTCCTTTGCCTAGAAAACCATCACAAGGATAGAAAAGCTGGCCCCACATGGTGATCTCATGGCTACCCCCTTTGTCTGCACATAATAAGAATCTTCGAACAAGAAAAAATTGTTCATAAGAATTAGATCTAAGAATTCTTGCACCAAGTATAATTCATCGTTATCAATGCCTTTACTGACCAGTAACTGACTGACCCAGTCTATACCCAGGTCATGTGGGATTACCATTGTTATAGTATTAGGATCTCAAACAATGTTGAGACACCAGCTTACAGAAATATTCCCTGAGCAACATGTGTGAACAATCTTTTATGTGAATGCCAGTGACTGAAAACATGAATACAAAGCTGTATGAAAATACAATGCCTGGCTAAAAGGGCAGTAGCCAAGATAAGATAGTGCTTCTTCTTCTTTCGGCTGCTCCCGTTAGGGGTCGCCACAGCAGATCATCTGTTTCCATTTCTTCCTGTCCTCTGCATCTTGCTCTGTCACACCAACCACCTGCATGTCCTCTCTCACCACATCCATAAACCTTATCTTAGGCCTTCCTCTTTTCCTGTTACCTGGTAGCTTCATCCTTAGCATCTTTTTCCCAATATACTCAGCATCCCTCCTCAGCACATGTCCAAACCAACGTAATCTTGCCTCTCTGACTTTGTCTCTAAACCTTCCAAGCTGGGCTGACCCTCTAATATACTTATTCCTAATCCTGTCCATCCTCGTCACACCCAGTGCAAATCTTAACATCTTCAACTCTGCCACGTCAAGCTCTGACTCCTGCCTTTTTGCCAATGCCACTGTCTCTAACCCATATAACATAGCTGGTCTCACTACCCTCTTGTAGACCTTCTCTTTCACTCTTACTGGTACTCATCTGTCACAAATCACTCCTGACACTCTTCACCACCCCCTCCATCCTGCCTATACTCTCTTCTTCACCTCTCTTCCACACTCACCATTACTCTGAACTGTTGATCCCAAGTATTTAAACTCATACACTTTCACCACCACTACTCCCTGCATCCTTCCCATTCCTCTATCCTCCCTCTCATTCACACACATATGTTCTGTCTTAGTCCTGCTGACCTTCATTCCTCTTCTCTCTAGAGCATATCTCCACCTCTCCAGGGTCTCCTCCACCTGTTCCCTACTCTCACTACAGATCACAATGTCATCTGTAAACATCATAGTCCACAGGGACTCCTGTCTGATCTCGTCTGTCAGCTTGTACATCACCATTGCAAATAAGAAAGGGCTCAGAGCTGATCCTTGATGTAATCCCACCTCCACCTTAAAAGCATCCGTCACTCCCAATGCAGACCTCACCGCTGTCACATTACCCTTGTACATATCCTGTACCACTCTTACATACTTCTCTGACACTCCCGACTTCCTCATACAATACCACAACTCCTCTCTAGGCACCCTGTCATATGCTTTCTCTAAATCCACAAAGACACAATGCAACTCCTTCTGACCTTCTCAAAGTGTGAGGTATTTAAATTAACTATTAAAACAAAGCTTGTAGAAAAAGCATTAAGCAAAACCGTGAGCTCACAGTTTCCAGCATTAGACAACCAGAAGCTAAACTCAGCAACTTAGAAAAGGAATACATAGGAGAGAATATAATAACAGAACCATACCTAAGGAGATAGCTACACTCAAAAAAAAAAAAAAAAAAAGAAGCTAGTCAGTGAGGCTGCAGGAGTATTGTTTGGCCAAACACCTAAAAGGTCCCAAGCTGCTTGTCTGCAGAGTTACATGAGTCATTGGAAGCCAACTATTTCCACATTATTAGAACACAATAGAAAATGGGTATGTACCCCAATGGGTATTAACCAAACTATGAGAGTATTTTACACAACTATTTCCACATTATTAGAACATAATAGAAAATGGGTATGTGCCCCAATGGGTATTAACCAAACTATGAGAGTATTTTACACAACTATTTCCACATTATTAGAACATAATAGAAAATGGGTATGTGCCCCAATGGGTATTAACCAGACTATGAGAGTATTTTATAAGATCCTGTAAGTTACTCCTGACTGCTCTTGCAAAACACAAATGGAAACCTTTTTGTTGAAGCTGAATGCCTTCAATTGCTCAAATCTGAAACATTTGTGATTATAAATTCAGCAACATTTCTCTGATGGACAATGATTTGAAAACATAGCTCTTTTAGCAAACAGAGTAAGCTTTTTTGTGGAGGGGGCAAATCCTCCATGACACCCACTGCTCAAACTTATATATACAAACTCTATAGTCACACAACAGTGGAAAAAGTGATAAAAAATCAGTGATTGCTAAAAGCATCTTACAACACTATCTCCTTAGAGGTGTTGTCCATCAGACAAATCATCATCAAAGACTTCTCATATTTCCAGTTTGCTAGGGAAAGTTTTGTAAGCAATAAAATCTCTTGCAAGTAGCAATGTCCTAGGCCCTGATGTAATCCACACTGACTTTTATAAGGTTTTTAAACAGGATGTGGGGCCAGAATTTGAATCAATGTTTTAGGATGTGATAAATAATAGCAGAATGCCCAAACTCTGTCTTAGATGCTTAAATCTTCTCTTTCCTTAAGGATGGTAATGAACCAGTACTATTAAAGAGATTTTTTCACCACATTCATCAATTAAATGTTTTTCTAGAATCTTAGCAGGCTGGAGAATGTGGTTTAAAAAAAAGGTTTGGTTGAAGGAGAAATAGGGAAGTTGTGATCTATATACCTTTAATTAGAACAGCTTGGTAAACATTGCAATTTCTTCCTCTGCTATGGTTTTCATCAACTTCATAATGCATTTGACTCCCTCTCATGGGATTATCTCTGAGCAGCCTTAGAAAAATGTTGTACTGGGGAGGAGATACAGTGATGTGTGAATTATTGTATACTCTGCTGAAGACCCAGGTAATTAGGAATGGAGTGCGCTGAAGCCCTTTTATTCTCATAGGTTCATAGGTTCATAGGACAGTGCTGTGCTAATGATTAAGAGCCCTTACAAGCCTAGCCAGTATAATTCAATTTTACCCAATATGTGGCCCCTGGGGCAAGAAGATGGCATAGGTTTGTGCATATACCTTGATTATTTTACAGATTGCCCCTGTCTATAAAGGACATAGGCACTACCCCAGGTATGAATTTGCATTTCATGAACCACAGCCCAAGTTCAAACCAAGAAATGCTCATAGCTTGTAAAAACTTTAATAACATTACATATACAGGACTAACATACAAATGTGCAGAGCATACAGCTTTCAGATACAACTTTGTTCAGTGAAAAGACATATATGTGTTCTAACAGCTTTTCTATATCAAAAGACATGTGAATGACCTGAGACGTACCTCCCTGGACTACATAAAAAGAGACATGGAGGAGCTGTCCGATCTTGTAGCCCAGGCAGGTATGACCCTTGCCCTGAGTAGCATGCTGCCATCACCCAGAATGATACCACAGTACAAGGACAAAATGATTGACTTCAACAATTGGCTAAGCTTCTCATGTCATTCTAAGGGGATCCAGTATCTGTCTGCCTGGGATGACATGATCAACAATCCACAATGCTTTGCTAGAGGTGGTCTGCACCTGTCGCCCTTGGGATTCCGGATACTGGCTAAGGTTCTTGCCACCCCTATAGTGCCTTTTTTAGGCAAGGTTCAAATGACAAATTCACCACCATAACAGGTACAGGCAAGCAAAATCTGAGGGTAATGCTACTCAATGCTAGAAGTCTAAACCTCAAAATGCACTCACTCGAGGCACTCCTAAAAATGGAGAACAATGACATCTGTGCAGTGACAGAGACCTGGTTCAAGGCTCCAGAGAAAAACCCTGAATTATCAGGCTATAATTCAAACCACACCTTTCAGCCACCTAACCTGGACCAAAGCACTAAAGGCGGAGTCATGTCCATATTCATTAAGGATATCCACACCTCCAGGCTAGTTGCTCAGCGTAATGCATCCGAGATTATCCAAATGCAACTAACTCTGGGCAAGACTGCAATCCAAATTGAGCTTGCTACAGATCCCCCACCATGCCCCAGGATTCCCACTCCTCATTTCTTGATACACTGGAAAATATTAGGGTACAACCTAACACCCTAATAATGGGTGATTTCAATTGCCCCAACATTAACTTGGAAAACTACTCATGTACCAACTCATGTGCTCAACGTTTTCTGGAATTCATAAATTCAAAAGCCTTGGATCAACTTATCCACACCACCAGGGCCAGCAATATCCTAGACCTGGTCATTACCAACATGGGCAACTGGTGTTCCACACCAGAGGTCAATTCCTCGTTGGTCAGATCTGACCACAAGCTAATCACCCTAGACATCCACATCCCGCCCCCACCCCCCATTAGGGAAACCACCGTAAAGAATTTCTCCAAAGCCAACTTCACGCTTCTTAAGACAGAAGTGGCAAACTTCACGACACCCATGCTGACGGACAATAGAGATACGACTGCTGAATCCTATACAATTGCACTTAATAAGCACTTACACACGGGCATGGATCATGCAATCCCTAACAGAACCAAGATGCTATCCTCCAAAAAAAGGAAGCCAATCTGGTGGTCCCCTGCCATAAACAAACTCTACAACCGAAAAAAGAAACTGTTGCAAAAAAGGGTAAAATCCCATGACTGGAGGAACTCCCTGGTCAGCCTTAGTAAGAAGCTGAGATCCCTCATAAAATCCTCCAAAGCTAGTTAAAAACAGAATCGCCACTGATTCTAAAGACAGGCACAAAGCATTCTATAACTATGTCAGGAATCTCAATGGCAACACACAGATCTGCTCTGAGTTACAGCACAATGGCATTAAATATACAGAACTAACTGATATTGCCAACATCCTGGCAGATAGGTTCAGTGCTAACTTTACCTCCCTCTCATCCCCTAAAGGGCCCATCTCTTTACTGGAAGAATGCAAAGTTCCTGTAATAATGGCTGCATAGGTAAAAAACACACTCTCCAAAGCAAAGAACACATCATCCATGGGACCTGACTACATCCCAGGCTGCATTCTACATGAACTACAGAACAAACTGGCATCCCACCTAAGTACCATGTTCAATCATAGCATCACCTCAGGCTTTGTACCCACTGAATGGCACACAGTGACGGTTATCTCACTCCACAAAGGGGGAGCCACCACGGACCCCGGGAACTACTGCCTCATTAGCCTGACAAGCCTTGTCTGCAAGGTTATGGAACATATCATCATGGAACTTATAAACAATTACTTTGGTAATCTCCAAATTCTGGACCCTACCCAGTTTGGGTTTGTAAAAGGCAGATCATGTCTCCTAAACCTGAGAGACTTCTTTGAAACAGTCACAAAAGCCGTAGACAAGGGTAAAGTGGTTCACACAGCCTATCTAGATCTCACCAAGGCTTTCAACACCATCCCCCACTCTGGAATTATAGATAAACTCACTAAACTAGGTATAAATCCCTATGTCACAAGATGGGTTGCCAACTGTCTCACTGACAGAACCCCCACTGTGAAAGTAGCAGACTCCAAATCCAACTTCAGACCAGTGACAAGTGGAGTACCACAGGGTTCAGTCTTGGGTCCTCTCCTGTTTGGTATCTACTTCTCTGAAGTACAGGCTAACACAGAAGGTCTTTGGCTAAAAAAGTTTTCATATGATTGTAAACTAGGAGCCATAACGATGTGGACATCCTACAAAAGGGCCTCACTGAGACAGATGCCTGGTGTCAAAGCCATAGCCACAAGCTCAATGCCAAAAAGTGCATTGTCATCCCTTTTGGTAAAAACTCTGTACCCATGAACTACTACATAGGCGGTAGTCTACTTAACACTGAAAGTGTGATAAGAGACCTTGGGACACAGGCGGCCAGTAGTCTCTCCTTTGATAATCACATCGCCACAGTAGTCAGGAAATCCTTCTACGTGGCACACCTCATCAAAAAAGGTTTCTCATTCAGGAAAAAAGAGGTCATTGTTCCCCTCTACTCATCACTCATTAGACCCATTATAGAGTACAACGTCCCTTTTGGTATGTACCTCACAAGACATCTACAACAACTGGAAAGGCCGCAGAAATACCTCACAAAGAGGATTACCGACCTCAAACAGATGCCCTATTCAGACCGTCTCAAAAAACTCCAGCTTTCCTCCGTCACATATCGCCTACTCAGAGGCGATCTCTGCCTAACATACAAAGCTATGTCAAACCCAGAGCTGTTGGACATGCTCCACTTAAAGAAATCCCAATCCCTCCAAGCTACATGCTCTAGGGACCTAAACCTTGTCACCACAATAAACAGAACATGCTGGAGGGATAGATTCCTGTCCCAGAGACTTCCCATACTCTGCAACAAACTACCTATCTATATCAAACAAAGCTTCTCATTAGCACTCTTCAAGAAAAATCTTGATGATTGGATGGGAGATAGGAAATTCACCCTGGGATCACTTCTGTGGCTCTGCTCGACAGGGGCACAGGAAAATAATTTTCTTGGGTGGCGAAAGCCAGGGTAACTTTTGGCTAGGCTTATATAAGCCCTAGGGCCAATAGCCTAGTACATATCTATGAACTTCTGAAGACAGTGATCACATGACATCCATAGCCAATAAAATCTGAATAAATCAAAACTCTTTCATCATGTAACAATTATATAACTTCTTAAAAACATACAAATTATCTATATGTGTGTGGGGAAAAAAACAATTCCTGATGTATATTATTGAGCAAAGTCCGTAGGTGGATATTACAGACATCACAGTCATACAGTATTACTGACATTACTGTACACAGGACAGATGTCTCATCTTATGGACCTATAACTACTTGCATATGGAACTAAATGATTAGGCTTTTTTTTTCAAACAGGTTCCCCACTTACCTTGGGCTTCAGATGAACGCAGAAGAGGTTGCATATTTACTATACCATTGCGCTACCTGGTTTTGCTGTACAATTCTCTGTGCCACACAGTCCATACTAAGTCAAGCAGGGTATTAAAAAATATTCTGCTTCTTGGCAAAGGCGTGGCAACTGCAGCTGCAGCAACTTTACTTAAAGGCTGTTGCTCATACAACTTTCCAATGGCAGCAGCAAATGCATGTGTAATCATGGCTGTAATTCAAAGGGTTTTGGATTTCAGGAAAAATGGCTGTAATGAGTGTATCCAATTGTGTTATAGCTTCATGGATAGTTCCACCATTACATATTGGTTAATTAGCGTGTAATTCAGCTACTTATGTTATCATTAGCATTCTCTCCCACAGAAGCATAGCTGGTCCAACCAGTGCCCTGGACTGGTCTTATGAACCATTGCAAAAAAAAAAAAAACTTCACTGTAATAAGCAGATAAGCAGCAATTGGCTAATTACTGTTAGAGCTATACCATCACAGCTCTTTCATTGTAGAGTAAAAAAAAGAATGTTTCTTTTACTGGCACACCAACCAAGTGACCAGATGCATGACACCCCCCCTCCTGCCCCATTCAGATCCTGTTTCTGTGCCCTGCTCCCAATCCTCCTGCAACATAATTTTGCTTAAACTGTAGCAAACAGCTTGCTAACAGTATAGCAATCAGCTGCCACAGTTTCAATCATGTCTTCACAGACTGCTACATCTCTTTTGCTTTAGTTTAAAAAACAAACTGTAGCAAACCGCTAGCTACTAATGACTTTATTCCCTGCCTGCACTGTGTGCTATGGCATTCATGTTTTAGTTAATAAAATCTTCTTTTTAAACTGTAGGAAACTGGTTGCTATAATGTAATAAACTGTTACTACAGTTTATACCCTCCCTACACAGAGCACTTTAGCAGTCAGATTTTAATTTAATTTTATCTTATTTTATTTTATTTTTTTACATTGAACTGTAGCAAACTCCTTAGATAGTTGCGCCCCCAACATTTTGCCCCTAGGGTGTTTGCACTTCTTGTCATGCCCTAGCTATGCTACTGCTCTGCCATTTACTTTTGTTTTGCAGCTCTACACTAAGTGTAGAGCTGTTTAATGAATACAAAATAGTGCACTATCTTGTGCGTGGTGCACCTTGCTGTCTACATGATAGCTGTACTTAGTGTGCCTGTTAAGAAATCCATCCTTTAATATTTAATATGTATTAAGCTTTATGGACATTTTATATCTATACAGGTGTGATAAGACAACTCTAGTCTATAAGTGCCTTACTTTTCTTTACACCGGATCCAGTAAATTCCTTCATCAACAGCTTTCACGCTTTAGATTTTCATACTTAAATCCTTAATGTGATATTTTATATATCCAGCAACTGCAAATATATTCACCCAAACCTTAAGACTGCCAAAATAGTCAGTCTATAGCCAAGCAACACTGTAGGAGATAAGCAAGTTTGCTCACACATCTGCCCCTTCAGCCCATGAGACTAACTTTATCCCCCCATGTTCATCTTGCATGTGCATAAAAGCTTCCCCAACCACTCATCTAAGATGAACCCACTTTCACTCAATAAAGCAAGCTTTTATTTGCTAAAAATGAAAACTATTTCAGCAGTCTCATTAATATGTCCATTTAACAGGGGAAAGCAAAATAAACAGATCAGTTATGACACTTAATTTTCTCTTTATTTACCCAACAACCTTACACAGACTAATTCCCACTTTTTTGATTTTGCTGCATATGAGCCATACAAATTCCCATCTTCTCCTTGCACTGATCTTCAAATTACTTAATTTGTTCCTTGCTATGGCCCTGACTCTTTCCACACCATCAGACCTCCTCATCATCATCATCTCTAGATTTCGAATTTTATTCCAGAGTGTTATCTCCATTAAGTTCATACTCCCTTATGATCATAGCTTCAAGTGGTTTAGTAAGCATCTTAAATCCCATCAGGAGAACACACAAAACACAGACAAATAAATCAAATGAAATGCAAGTTAATATAATCTATAGTCCTTTTCAGGTTCATACATTCATAGGTTCATAGGTGTTAACTAGGCTAACAACCACAAGGGTCTTTTTAAGCCTAGCCATGCATCCCAAATGTTTGACAAGTTCTGGTACCCTTGATAAGCATAAGTAGGGGCTTGGGAGATGAAACTTTTGTAAGCAGGTGCCTGGGAGATGAACTGTCACAAGTGTGTTCATAAATATCCTTGTGTATGGTTCTCGCCTTTTGACTCACATAAAAATAATAACAGTAACAACAGAAACATAAATAGACCACTATTATTGTGTCACTTGTATAGATGACCTACATTGTCTACAATGGTCACATTTCACTAGTCCCTTTCTATTGATTGTACTACCATTGCCTTTTATTGCCTGTAATTACAATTGATAACAAATGTCAATAAATAAATAAATAAACACATACACATTTTCCCTTATATTTGCATGCCTTTTATATGTAAAATCTGGCCTTTCACCCTATGATTCTATGGCTCTGTCAAAGCAACTAAAATTTTTACAGTTCTCTTTGATGATACTTTTTCTAGTGTTGGTATCAGACCCGTACTTGAATATTTTAAGTTGCTTTGATAGAGCCTTAGAATCAGTGGGTGGCAGGCCAGATTTTACATATAAAAGGCATGTAAATATAAAGGAAAAATTAGAATTGCAGGCACCAATAGGAAATGGTAGTACAAGCAATAGTAAGGGACTAGTGAAATGTGACCATTGTAGTTCATCTATGTAGAGCCAAAACTGAAGCATAACACTTTAAAAATGCACTAATATTTAATGAAAAATATACAGGCGATACAAACAGAGTGGTCGGTGGGTAAAATGGAGAGAACCATACACAAGCATATTTATGAACACAATTACGATATAGAAAATCAAAATGACAATAATGTACTTTTTAGACACTCTCTGTAGTACAAACAGCAAACTAACTTTATTTGTTGTTCTTGAACATGTTTCCACCCAACCCAGGGGTGGCTCAAGGGAAACAAAATTAGAGTACAGAGAACTGATTTGGCAGCTGCGGCTTAATGCAGGCTAATTTCTTGGGTTAAATGACATCATATCTATTAAGTGTGTTAATGTTAAGAGCTGCAAAATCATGAACTTCAACAAATGTGGAACTTGTACTGTGTTTATGTGTGTTTTCTATAAATACCTGTTTTTAATTGTTGAGTTCCTTGGAATGATGGGATTTTAACAAAAATAAAATGTTTTTTTTTTCTGTCAGAATGTTACTTTTATAATTTATTTAAAAGTGTTTTATTTGTTTTTTAAATAACTGAGTTATTTATTTTTTATCTTAGTGGGCAAGTACAGTTTAAACATAGGTAATTGTTTAGTTATGTGATTACTGAATGGGTTATTTAAACCTTTTAAAAACATTTCTGATGAAGTCCTGAATATTTTGGACAAAAGTGCTTAACTGTAATGAAATCTCCTTTGTGTTTGCATTTTTAACAAGTCTCTTAACCTGACATTACTACTGGGTTTGTCCTAGAAAGAGGTACTTGAGTCCTATCACTCTACTTGGTTAAAATACATATTATTGGAGTGATTAAGTATCAGTTTTCTATACTTTCTTGCTGTACTTAAATGTTTGCCGCCTAAATGCAGATTTTACAGTGTTTATTGTGATTTAAAAGCTTGTTTTTTCACATATTGTACTTATTTGACTGCCTGCACTTTTAAAAAGTTGTTTTTTGTTTAATTTGTTTAACTGTTGTAGGCTACACACTAAAGTGCGATAGCCTTTTCTGATTGTTTGTAGTCATTTAAAGCTGTTTTAAGTGTATTTTTTTACTGTTTTTGCCTTATCTTTTCAAAAAAAAAAAAAAGAAATTCCTTGTTTCCTGCCTTTCTAAGCTAGTATAGTCCAGTTTTCAGGCTAGTGCTGAATTCAGGGCTGTGATACTAGTTTCTGAGTTGCCCATACCTTACTTGGATAGAAGGAAGTTTCTCTGTTCACCTGTGAGAGAGGGGAGCTTTGAGCAACCTATCTGTCCCTGGAGGAGTAGTTCCAGCCCAGAAGTTAGTAGTTTATTGGCCATTTTGGGCTAATTTGTATCTCTTTCATTTTCCTACTATAAAAACTGCGTTTGCATGGTTTTGTGCACCGGGCAGTGCCAGTTAGCTATGGTTAAATTATTCCCGGCTCCACTAAGTCTCCTCTTCAGTTTTTCCCTTGAAACTAGTCTAACTCTCAACCTAAGCACTCAAAAAGCATCTTACAGCCCAGCACTTGCTCAGACCTAATAGCAAGCACTAATATACCCTGACAATGATTGCCCAGCAGGGCAAGGCTCTTTATTCACCCCTCACCAAGCAAGCGACTAAGCAGCTCACCCTACTATTCAGGCATGACTAAAGGGCAACTTCAGGTGCACTCTCCAGTCCAGCTAGTGAATCTGGGTATCCTGAGGCAATGTTACAACTGCCTCATGTACACAGACAACCCTCTCCTCCTATCACAAAACACTAACATATGGAGAGATGCAATTATACAGCCAAACTGGAAGCTAAGCTGTCTCCACCCAAGACTGGAACACACAGTGAAGAGGAGAAGGTTAACACTTGCACCACAACTCCAGCCGCACACAGGCCTACTAAAACAGCACTGGCAAAAAATACACATAAATACATAAAATCATACTCGGAGGCTCTAAATAAAAACCTGCAAAAGCATCAGAGACCTCCAAAGCAGACACCCAAACAACGTGCACTTCCTGTCACAAACCAGACAACACATAAAACACAAAATCAGTGTGCCGCCCAATCACAGCCCTTAAGGCGAAATAACATACCTAACACACTAGTAATAGGTGACTCTATAGTCAGGCACACTGACGTCCCACTCACTAGGCTGGACAAGCAGAAGGTTACTGTTAGCTGCCTGTTGGGAGCCAGAATCTGCCACATAACACAAGCACTCATGTCACTCCAGAACAAGTACAAATATGACTCTGTCATTGTTCATGTTGGTGTGAATGACCTGAGATGCACCTCGCTGGACTACATGAAAAGAGACATGGAAGAGCTCTCTGATCATGTAGCCCAGGCTGGTATGACCCTGAGTAGCATCCTGCCCTCACCAAGAATGATACCTCAGTATAAAGAAAAAAATGATCAATTTCAACAATTGGCTAAGCTTCTGGTGTCATTTAAAGGGGATCCAGTGTCTGTCAGCCTGGGATGACATGCTCGACAAGCCGTGTTGCTTCGCAAGAGATGGCTTGCACCTGTCACCCCTAGGCTTTTGAATACTGGCCAAGGCTATTGCTGCCCCCATAGTGCCTTTTTTAGGCAAGGCTCAAAAGTCAAACCCACCTCTGTAAACAGCACAATTAACAAAAAACTGAGGGTTATGCTACTCAACGCCAGGAGTTTAAATCTCAAAATGCATGCGCTCGAAGCACTCCTCAGTATGGAGAACGTCGACATCTGTGCAGTAACTGAAACCTGGTTCAAGGCTCCAAAGAGCACCCCAGCACTACTGGGCTACAACTCATACCACACATTTCGGCCACAGAACATGGACCGAAACACAAAAGGAGGGGGTGTATCCATATTCATCAAGGATACATACACCTCCAGGTTAGTGGCACAGCATGATACCTCTGAGATCATCCATGTGCAACTAACATCGAGCAAATCTGCAATGCAAATTGTGGCCTGCTACAGATCACCCTCCATGACCCAGGACCACCACTCCACCTTTCTGGAGACACTGGAAAACATGAAGGTCCTACCGAACCCCCTGATATTGGGCGATTTCAATTACCCTACCATTCACTGGGAAAACAACTCGAGTACAAATTCCCAGGCCGAGTGCTTCCTGGAATTCATCAACTCAAACACCCTGGATCAGTTGGTAAACTCCTCTACCAGAGGTGAAAACATATTGGACCTGGTCATCACCAACATGGGCGACAGGTGCTCCACACCGGAGGTCAACCCGTCACTGGTTAGATCAGACCATAAACTAATCACTCTGGATGTCCACACCCCACCACAATCCCCACCTAAGGAAACCACAGTAAAAAACTTTTCTAAAGCAAACTTCACCTTACTTAAGACAGAGGTGGTAAGTTTCACAGCCCCCACGCTAAAGGATGCACTCTATGAGCACCTACAAGGATGCATGGATCGTGCCATCCCTAGCAAATCCAAGACTCACTCCTCTAAGAGAAGGAAACCAGTTTGGTGGACCCCTGCAATAAACAGGCTATACAATAGAAGGAGGAAACTAGTTCAGAAAAAAAGCAAATCCCAAGAAGGAAAGACATCCCTGATCAGTATCAGTAAGAAAATGAGGTCCCTCATGAAATCATCCAAGGCTAACTTCGAAAGAAAAATGGTCAAGGATTCAAAAGATAACCACAAAGCCTTCTTTAGGTATGTTAAGAATCTAAGTGGCAACTCGCAGATATGCACTGAACTAGTGAAAAATAGCACAAAATATACTGAACCTACTGATATTGCCAACATCCTGGCAGATAGATTCAGTGCAAACTTCACCCCCCTCTCACCTCCAAAAGGGCCCACAACAATACCGGAAAAGTGGAGTGTCCCAAAAATCACAGACGCACAAGTGAAAACAGCCCTTTCAAAAGCCAAAAACACAGCATCAATAGGACCAGATGGTGTCCCAGGCTGCATCTTGCATGAACTACAGAACGAACTAACACCCCCATCTAAACACGCTGTTCAACCTCAGCCTCTCCACAGGCTACATGCCCATAAAATGGCACACAGCAATGGTTATTCCTATCCACAAAGGAGGGGCCACAACTGACCATGGTAACTATTGCCCCATAAGCCTGACTAGCCTGGTCTGCAAGGCTATGGAGCGCATAATCATGGAACTTATTAACAAAAACATTGGGAACCTCCAAGCACTTGACCTGACCCAGTTTGGCTTTGTTAAGGGCAGATCATGCCTACTAAACCTGGTTGACTTCTTCAAGACAGTCGCCAAGGCCATAGATGAGGGAAAGGTTGTTCACACAGCCTACCTTGACCTCACCAAGGCTTTTGACGTTATTCCCCACTCGGGTATTACAGAAAAACTCACCAGCCTGAACATAAACCCCTACGTCATGAGATAGGTTGCCAACTGGCTTACAGACAGAACTCACACGGTAAGAATAGCGGGCTCCAGGTCCGACTCTAAACCAGTTACAAGTGGTGTCCTGCAAGGCTCGGTCCTGGGACCCCTACTGTTCGGTATATACTTCTCAGAAGTACAGGCATACACAGGAGGACTATGGCTAACCATGTTCGCCGATGACTGCAAACTGGGAGCCATAATTGATTCTCTGGCTGACATGGACATCCTCCATAAGGGCCTTACTGAGATGGACACCTGGTGTCAAAGTCATGGCCTCAAGCTAAATGCCAAAAAATGCATAGTCATCCCATTTGGGAAAAACAAAACACCCACGAATTACCACATAGGTGGCAGCCGCCTTAATACAGAAGAGGTAATAAGAGATCTGGGGACCCAGGTAGATAGTAATCTTTCCTTTGACAATCATATTGCCAAAGTAGTTAGGAAATCCTTCTATGTGGCCCATCTAATTACTAAAGGGTTCGCATCTAGAAATAAAGAGGTTACAGTGCCCCGCTACTCGTCACTCGTTAGACCCATCATAGAGTACAATGCCCCATTTGGGATGTACCTCACAAGACACTTCCAACAGCTGGAAAGACCACAAAAGTACCTCACCAAGAGGATTACTGGTCTCAAACATATGTCCTATGCAGCCCGATTGAAAAAAACTCCGGCTGTACTCAGTGGCATATTGCTTACTCAGAGGTGATCTCTGTCTGACTTACAAAGCCATGTCCAACTCAGAATTGATGGACATGCTCCACCTAAAGAAATCCAAGTCACTGCGAGCCACGCGCTCTAGTGAGCTAACCCTCTCCACAACAATAAACAGAACATGTTGGAGGGATAGATTCCTGTCACAGAGACTCCCCATGTTTTGGAACAAAATTCCAAATTACATCAGGCAGAGTCCCTCACTAACACTCTTCAAGAGAAACCTTGACGAGTGGATGGGTAACATAAAATACACCCCTGGGATCACTTCATTGGCTCTGCTTGACAGAGGATCAGTTAATTAATCAATGGGGTGGTGAAAGCTGACACACTCTGGCTAGGGTTATAAATGTCCTTGGCAGATAGCCTAGTACCTACCTATGAACCTATAAAAACACCTCTGAAATTATCATTTCATAATTCTGTCAAAATTGCAAGTTTTGGCAGCAAACACAAGGAGTGGGGCTAGGAGTTGATATAATGGTTAAGGTTTTTGCCTTACAGATATAAGGTACAGAGTTTGATTCTTCATGGAGATCAGATGGCATAATGGTTAAGGTTTTTTCTCCTCCCATACACAAGGTACTAGGTTCAATCCTCACCTCTGGCCAATGTCTGTTTGGAGTTTGCATGTTCTCCCTGTGCTTCTGTGGGGGTTCTTCCCACCTCCAAAAAACATGCTGAGTGTTTCCATCTCAAACTCACCGATGAATGGAGTTGTGGTGTGCAGTATCCCCAAGATAGGTGAACATAGATCACAGGCTGTGCACCATGGCAGGGCTAGCCACTTGATGGTATAAAATATGGCTCTAAGTGATTCAGTCATGTTGATAAGTGGGTTGTGGACCCGGCCTATGCCAAGGACCCATGCTAATGGTGGGAGGGGGTGCCAAACATGAACTAAGAATTGCATGATGCTATAGAGGATGACTGGACATCATATGGAGACAAGATGGAAGGGCAGTGCAGCAAAAGACAATTGGTTTGAGATCTAGAATGTCAATATTTTTGCCTGTTTCTCATAAATTTCTGGTTTTCTGGCAAATCACTGAGGATTGAAATCTTGAAAGAGCAACCTGCATTTGAGTTTCAGACTTCATTTCCTTTGGAAAATGTGTACTAACACAGACTGTGTTATTCTATCAACTTTTTAAGTTTATAAGAGTAATATTTAAAATCTGTCCCTATTTTTGGACCTTTGCCCCACCATTATTTTAGGCTTTGTCCAGATTTCTTGTGCCAAGATATTGAGAGGTATGTATAAACAAAAACGTGTGAATTGTAGCTGACATTGCAGACCATGGTCAGGCATTTATAGGCATACAACCACAGACAGAAGTAATCATCCATGCATACAACCACAGACAGAAGTAATCATCCATGCATACAACCACAGACAGAAGTAATCATCCATGCATACAACCACAGACAGAAGTAATCATCCATGCATACAACCACAGACAGAAGTAATCAGGTGCATCCATGCATACAACCACAGACAGAAGTAATCATCCATGCATACAACCACAGCCAGAAGTAATCATCCATGCATACAACCACAGACAGAAGTAATCATCCATGCATACAACCACAGACAGAAGTAATCAGGTGCATCCATGCACTTGATTGTCAAGTAACACAGCTGAACAACTATATCATATTGACTTGTAATGTTTTTTGTATGGTGGTCACTGATAAGCAGTCACTATATATTGAATGGAACAGTCAAATTAACAATGCTGAATCTGAGTGGAATTTCTGACAGATTTACACATTTATTTGTATCTGTTCCACTGTTAGTATTGTAGAACTTGAAAAATTGAATTTATGGCTTCTTTTCAGAAGCAGTTATGTGGGCCTGAGTTGAAGGCAGAAAGAAGGAATGTGGTTTTATCAATAGTAAGATCTGGGAAGCTTTGGTTTTAAGTAGAGTAGCAGAGATTACATCCTCTATGCTCAAGGTTAAATACTAAATACAGTGCTTTGGTAGGAGTTATCCCCCTGCATACATCCCCATGTGAGAAGACAAAGCTCCCCATGCCCCATTAACCTATAGTTACTAACTCCGTGGTCACAGAGCAGTATGGGAAAAAGAAACTTAACCAAGCTCCCCATGCCTCATTGCCTATACTTGCTAACTCCATGGTCACACAGCATTGTGAGTAAAAGAAATTTAACAAAGCTCCCCATGCCCCATTACCTATACTTACTAATTCCATTGTCACACAGCATTGTGGGTAAAAGAAAGTTAACAAAGCACTATTACCTATACCTACTAACTACATGGTCACACAGTATTGTAGGTAAAATAAACTTAGCAAAGCACCCCATGCCGCAGTGTGGGTAAAAGAAACTTAGAAAACAGTGATCCTGTTGTGCCAAAGAAAACTGAAAAATAGAACACACACACACACACACACACACACACACACACACACACACACACACACACACACACACAGCCCTTTTCAGGGATAAACATAAAACCAACCAAATACATGCCCAGAAGCACATGAAAAAGCAGAGAAATTAACCTTTGAGTTTAGACCAAACATCAACACTCAGGTTAAAAAAAATACTAAGCAACACATGATCAAAACTGCCTTGACTGAGTAAAGAGAATCTATTCACATCTGTGACCTTTGGAGCAAAGAGTCGTGGTCTGAAAGTCTAATGATTATTTACAGCTGTCTGGTGATACACTAGACCACAGACTCCATTAGCTGACAACAGTAACATGGAATCTACATGCCTGTCTGCAAGAGCAAGAGGATATGCAGTTTCCAATGGTGAAGGTCTCCATGACTGATTGTAAGAGGACATTTGGTCTCCATGTCTGATTGTAAGAGGACATTTGGTCTCCATGACTGATTGTAAGAGGACATTTGGTCTCCATGACTGATTGTAAGAGGACATTTGGTCTCCATGACTGATTGTAAGAGGACATTTGGTCTCCATGACTGACTGATTGTAAGAGGACATTTGGTCTCCATGACTGATTGTAAGAGGACATTTGGTCTCCATGACTGATTGTAAGAGGACATTTGGTCTCCATGACTGATTGTAAGAGGACATTTGGTCTCCATGACTGATTGTAAGAGGACATTTGGTCTCCATGACTGACTGATTGTAAGAGGACATTTGGTCTCCATGACTGATTGTAAGAGGACATTTGGTCTCCATGACTGATTGCTTGTAAGCGAACATTGGTCTCCATGACTGATTTTAACAGGACATTTGGTCTCCATGACTGACTGATTGTAAAAGGACATTTGGTTCCCATGATTGATTGTAAGAGGACATTTGGTCTCCGTGACTAATTGTAAGAGGTCATTTGGTTTCCATGATTGATTGTAAGAGGATATTTGGTCTCCATGACTGATTTTAACAGGACATTTGGTCTCCATGACTGATTGATTGTAAAAGGACATTTGGTTCCCATGACTGATTGTAAGAGGACATTTGGTCTCCATGACTAACTGTAAGAGGTCATTTGGTTTCCATGATTGATTGTAAGAGGATATTTGGTCTCCATGACTGATTGTAAGAGGACATTTGGTCTCCATGACTGATTGATTGTAAGGGAACATTTGGTTCCCATGACTGCTTGTAAGAGGACATTTGGTCCCTGTGACTGATTGTAAGAGAACATTTGGTCCCCAGTGGTGAAATTCACTACACATATCTATAAAACACATGATGTCATGCAGTCGTTGACCAATGTCATTTGTTTGTTACAGATATATGAGAATTAACTGAATTATTTCACTATTGGCACATCACAACAGCATCTCTTTAAACTACCTCAGCAGTGGTAAATGCATATTTTTCATGTACATTTTAAGCAGGAGGTATACTTCCTGCCTTTTTGATAACTTTGAAGTAATACTGTACATGGAATTTAAATTTTATTTATTTACATCAACTATAGTAAGAGATGGAAGATCTCTTCAATAAGACTTAAAAAATATTAGCTAATTTTCTGCAGTGTTGCAAAAAATACAAATCCTGTAACAGTAAACCTCATGTTTATTTGCTTTACTTTCGATACAATAACAAATCATAGGCTTTATTGGGTCCATTTCGTGATGCATGAATACTCTGTTCTAGAAATATAGAGAGGATTTTTGATAGCTCCTTACTAGACGTGCCTTTCTGTTGTCATAAAGCAATCAATGTGCATTAACATACTTTGAAGTCTGAGTTACTCTGACAGTGATTTATTTCATTCTGCACATTTGACTTTACAAACACAAGTGAATGAGAAAAGGAAAATGGACATCATTAGATATACCTGGAATCCTGCATGCATGCTTCTCAACAAAAGGAAAAAATAAAATAAAGAATATATCATAGCATGTAATCTATACAACCTTTAAAGTCTGAATTGCATGGTGTCATCTCTCATCTGCATGCATTTCAATTTTCTGTTCTACAGTGATCTTCATCGGTTCCTTGCTCTGGCATATGTAAGTACATTCTTTAGAAATTCTTTAGATAGAGGACTCAGTAAAACATCATATAGTACTAAGTAAAACTCTGTAATCTGTTTAGGTCTGGTGATCAACTCTTATAACATACTGTGTCACAAATATGTTAATGCCCATCTCAAATACCCCTGTGATATAGAGATAAAACTGATTATGTTGTCCCAGCTAATACACGTTAAAGTATTCATTCTCCAGCAACCCACTTAACCCATTTCAGGGTGATGAAGGAGTCAGAACCTATCCGAGTACTCTGTGAATACAGAGTAGGAATTCTAACCCTGAATGGGGTCCCAGACTGTTATACAATGACACACACACACACACACACACACACACACACACACACACACACACACACACACACACACACACACACACACACACACACACACACACACACACACACACACACACACACACACACACACACACAAGCACATACAAACTCACTCACACATGGACTGCATTCCTAGAAGTAATTTGGATTCATGCTAATTCACTTATGGCACACTTTTGGGATGTGGAAAGAAATTGATGTGAACAGAAAAAAAAAAAACTTACATGGTGATAGGGAGAAGGTGTAGACTCCATTGAACAGACAATCCAGTTGAGAAATGGGGAATGAAACACCATAAAGAAGCAATGCTAAAGACTGTACCACCCAACTAAGTCTTCATGAAAATTTATGTAGGGGTTATAGTTGTCGTCATCTTCAGACTGCCACTCGGATGTATGTTCTCTCTGTCCCTCTTCCTCTTTTTTGCACTATATTTTGCTATGCAACTATCAGCTGACACCAGTTCCTCTCCCCACCCACTGGTTATACTAGACTCTGTAGGCCTCACCAAGACTTACTGTGATCATGCTCTGTGCCAGTGAGGAGATCAAAGTGTCCTGTTGCAGTGTTACATTGCTGCCAGGGGGTGTTGGCTTTAAGCCCTAGCTTTCCATTTTCCCTTTTTGCACACCTGTGTTTCCAATCAGCAAATGTTAAATGATGTGGCAACATGTGGCATATTGTCCTGTGGCATATTGTTCTGCCTACACGGCAAGTGACCTAATGTCCCCAGCCTATTCCCAGGTAGATCAATGCCTACTTATGTATTCCCAGCCTCCACCAAGGATTTTACATGAGGGGTGTCATGGCCCCCATCCCCCATCGACATGCTCATCCTTTTCTTACCACTCCTCAAGTACCCAAACCACTAATAGAACCAGGGTTCCTGGGCTACAGCAAGGGCTTTATCCCTCTACACCATGATACAGCACTTTTTTCACTTATCAAGGGCTTTATCCCTCTGCACCATGGTACAGCACTCTTTTCACTTATCAAGGGCTTTATCCCTCTACACCATGGTACAGCACTCTTTTCACCTATCAAAGCAATCATCTAGCCATAAGGTTTAGAGTTGACTGGATGTTGGTCACACAGCATGAGCATGTCCTTTTGCAGTGTCCATGAAAGTAAATACATAGATCTGTATGTTCATGTGTACATTTTCATGAAGTCTATTTTCTGAGTATCTATAATACCAGCTTAGAATACAGAGCTTACCTTTCACAATATTGTTTATTTTGAAGGTTGAATTTATAGGTTGGTCTAACAGTGCGTGATTAATTTTGCAGGTGACAGATGTGTTTATTCTTGCTACAACAGTGATGTTGCTTTGTACTTGGTATGCCATACTTCCATTATCTGAACTGACTTCTGATTTGGATCCCAGGAGTTCAATCTCATTCTCCCACCATGTAACATTGACCTCTGGTGGGTAAAATCGTACAGCTCTACAGCTTAATGTTACATTTGTATGAAGCAGGACTCTCTCAGTTGGCCCAGAAATTGATGGAGGGGAAGGTTTTCCTTAAAGAAATGAGAAGATAAGAATTAGTGTTCAAAATACAAACAACAAAGTCACTTACTACAGTGTTATGACAACATTATTTATTGTGGATAGTCAAATATGGTAATGAACTAAATAATATAATGTTATACATCTATTCACACTTTAAATACAGAGTATAACAACCCTCAGTCATCAATCATCAAAACTGAATAGATTTATATCTTAATGGTGTGATGTATAATTGGGAAACATGGGTCCACTTTCAAATATTGAAATTCCACAACTTCAAACCTCTAAATATCAAAGCCCAGAGGATCGAAGTTTTAGAATCTTGAAACTTGCCAATGGAGATCGCCGTACAGTGCGTAACGGGAACTTTACTATTCTCTTCACTGTAGTGCGATCTCAGAGTTGGTATATTTAAGTAGCAGGGGGTGTGGGTGCAAAAATGTGACTTCTGCTGTTTTATCATTTTAGATTATTTTTTCGTTTTGAGATTCCAAAACTTCGATCCTCTGGGCTTCGGTATTTAGAGGTTCAAAGTTGTGGAATTTTGATATTTGAAAGTGGACCTGAAAACATACATACCAGCAGCTGGAACTTTCTAAGCTGTATTGCCGGATAGTGGTAAGAGTTACAAACATGCCATGTATTTAATTAGAAAAACAATACCACGGAGGACAAGTCTGGGAAAATGATATGAAGCACTGCAAATGTGGGTGCTTCAATCAGCTCTATGATGACCTTGGTGGGACGGCTGAGTTGTAATCATGGGTTTAATGTAATTCAGAAATAATCATAATTAGCGATCCTCGGCTGGGGTGCCTTCTGTGCGGAGTCTGCATGTCCTCCCTGTGGTCGCGTGGGTTTCCTCCGGTTGCTCAGCTTTCCTCCCACATCCCAAAAACATGCTGTAGGCAGATTGGACACACTAAATTAGCCCTAGGTGTGAGTGCGTGCATGTGTGTGCCTTCTGTGGAAGGGTGGGCGCTGGGCTGGCAACTCAAAACTGTAAAATTCCACTGCCAATCATGAGCGGACGGTGATCCACTGTGGCGACCCCTAACCGGGAAAAAGCCGAAAGAAGAAGCATATGTCTGAATAGTTGTACATCAGGACTATCCCACACACCCATATGACCTGTGACCTCCTATCAGTCCTGTACTACTTCCTCTGTAAATGCGTGTGCAAATAACAGTCAGTTATGGAGTAATAACATAAATGAAACACATGATAAATTTCACACTGTTATCACTTAGATAAAAATCACTTTTTGAAAGGGTTACTCAAAATGTTAAAAAAATTAACAGCATTTAGAACAGTGCATAAAATATTTTATAACTATATACACTGTATATCTAAAAATTAAATCCAGCACAATGAACATGTAGCTTCTCTGATACCCAGACACAAATATCAATGATACACACAATGTCAACAAACACAAACTGCAGCACAATGAACATGTAGCTTCTCTGATACCCAGACACAAATATCACTGATACATACAATGTCAACAAACAGAACCTGCAGCACAATGAACATGTAGCTTCTCTTATACACAAACATAAATATCAATGATACACACAATGTCAACAAACACAAACTGCAACAAAATGAACATGTAGCTTCTCTGATACCCAGACACAAATATCAATGGGATCGACAGTGTCAACAAACACAAACTGCAGCACAATGAAGATGTAGTTTCTCTGATACCCAGACACAAATAGTGATAACCACAATGTCAACAAACACAAACTGCACACAATGAACATGTAGCTTCTCTGATACCCAGACACAAATATCAATGATGCACACAATGTCAACAAACACAAACTGCTGCACAATGAACATGTAGCTTCTCTGATACCAAGACACAAATATCACTGATACCCACAATGTCAACAAAAAACTGAGCACAATGAACATGTAGCTTCTCTGATACCCAGACACAAATATCAATGATACACACAATGTCAAAAAACACAACCTTTAGCACAATGAACATGTAGCTTTTCTGATACCCAGACACAAATAACAGTGATATCCACAATGTCAACAAACACTAACTGCAGCACAACGAATGTGTAGCTTCTCTGATACCCAGACAAAAATATCAGTGATATCCACAATGTCAACAAACACAAACTGCACACAATGAACATGTAGCTTCTCTGATACCCAGACACAAATATCAGTGAACCCCACAATGTCAACAAACACAAACTGCAGCACAATGAACATGTAGCTTCTCTGATACCCAGACACAAATATCAATGATATACACAATGTCAACAAACACAAACTGCAGCACAATGAACATGTAGCTTCTCTGATACCCAGACACAAATATCAGTGATACCCACAATGTCAACAAACACAAACTGCACACAATGAACATGTAGCTTCTCTGATACCCAGACACAAATATCAATGATACACATGTCAACAAACACAAACTGCAGCACAATGAACATGTAGCTTCTCTGATACCCAGACACAAATATCACTGACATCCACAATGTCAACAAACACAAACTGCAGCACAATGAACATGTAGCTTCTCTGATACCCAGACACAAATATCAGTGATACACACAATGTCAACAAACACAAACTGCAGCACAATGAACATGTAGCTTCTCTGATACCCAGACACAAATATCAATGATACACACAATGTCAACAAACACAAACTGCAGCACAATGAACATGTAGCTTCTCTGATACCCAGACACAAATATCAGTGATATCCACAATGTCAACAAACACAAACTGCACACAATGAACATGTAGCTTCTCTGATACCCAGACACAAATATCAGTGATATCCACAATGTCAACAAACACAAACTGCAGCACAATGAATGTGTAGCTTCTCTGATACCCAGACACAAATATCAGTGATATCCACAATGTCAACAAACACAAACTGCAGCACAATGAACATGTAGCTTCTCTGATACCCAGACACAAATATCAATGATACCCACAATGTCAACAAACACAAACTGAGCACAATGAACATGTAGCTTCTCTGATACCCAGACACAAATATCAGTGACATCCACAATGTCAACAAACACAAACTGCAGCACAATGAACATGTAGCTTCTCTGATACCCAGACACAAATATCAGTGATACCCACAATGTCAACAAACACAAACTGCACACAATGAACATGTAGCTTCTCTGATACCCAGACACAAATATCAGTGATATCCACAATGTCAACAAACACAAACTGCACAAAATGAACATGTAGCTTCTCTGATACCCAGACACAAATATCAGTGATAACCACAATGTCAACAAACACAAACTGCACACAATGAACATGTAGCTTCTCTGATACCCAGACATAAATATCAGTGAACCCCACAATGTCAACAAACACAAACTGCAGCACAATGAACATGTAGCTTCTCTGATACCCAGACATAAATATCAGTGACATCCACAATGTCAACAAACACAAACTGCAGCACAATGAACATGTAGCTTCTCTGATACCCAGACACAAATATCAATGATACACACAATGTCAACAAACACAAACTGCAGCACAATGAACATGTAGCTTCTCTGATACCCAGACATAAATATCAGTGATATCCACAATGTCAACAAACACAAACTGCACAAAATGAACAAGTAGCTTCTATGATACCCAGACATAAATATCAGTGATATCCACAATGTCAACAAACACAAACTGCACAAAATGAACAAGTAGCTTCTATGATACCCAGACACAAATATCAGTGATAACCACAATGTCAACAAACACAAACTGCACACAATGAATCTTGTAGCTTCTCTGATACCCAGACATAAATATCAGTGAACCCCACAATGTCAACAAACACAAACTGCAGCACAATGAACATGTAGCTTCTCTGATACCCAGATATAAATATCAGTGAACCCCAAAATGTCAAGAAACGCAAACTGCAGCACAATGAACATGTAGCTTCTCTGATACCCAGACACAAATATCAATGATATACACAATGTCAACAAACACAAACTGCTGCACAATGAACATGTAGCTTCTCTGATACCCAGACACAAGTAGCAGTGATATCCACAATGTCAACAAACACAAACTGCACACAATGAACATGTAACTTCTCTGATACCGAGACATAAATATCAGTGAACCCCACAATGTCAACAAACACAAACTGCAGCACAATGAACATGTAGCTTCTCTGATACCCAGACACAAATATCAATGATGCACACAATGTCAACAAACACAAACTGCTGCACAATCAACATGTAGCTTCTCTGATACCCAGACACAAATAACAGTGATATCCACAATGTCAACAAACACTAACTGCAGCACAACAAATGTGTAGCTTCTCTGATACCAATACACAAATATCAGTGATACACAATGTCAACAAACACAAACTGCAGCACAATGAACATGTAGCTTCTCTGATACCCAGACACAAATATCAGTGATACCCACAATGTCAACAAACACAAACTGCAGCACAATGAACATGTAGCTTCTCTGATACCCAGACACAATATCAATGATACCCACAATGTCAACAAACACAAACTGCACACAAATATCAATGATACACACAATGTCAACAAACCCAAAATGCAGCACAATGAACATGTAGCTTCTCTGATACCCAGACACAAATATCAGTGATACACACAATGTCAACAAACACAAACTGCAGCACAATGAACATGTAGCTTCTCTGATACCCAAACATAAATATCAATGATACACACAATGTCAACAAACACAAACTGCAGCACAATGAACATGTAGCTTCTCTGATACCCAGACACAAATATCAGTGATATCAGCAATGTCTTCAGGCTTTGCTATACGATGTAGTCAATTTCACTTTTATGAATAAAATAACTCCTACATTGTAGGTTATACTTTTTTTGTATGGATAACTAAAATGAACTAGTTATATTTTAAATAACAGATTAACACCTAGAATGTAGGCTGTTACACATTTATTGGTGCAGAGTAAGCAATGAGTACACTGACAACAGACAATGAGGTGTTAACTTAGCTCTATGATTTCAGTTTTATATCAAGTGATTGGGTTACTTACAGCTTAGTAACCATAATAATATAATATTGTTTTTGTAGAATATAAAACAAATATGAAAAAAGAATAAATTCTTTTGATGGTTGCCTTGTACTTGGAAAAGTATAAAGTGGACAGATTAAAGCTTGGATTTCTAGGTCTCACTTTGTGACATGTTTATTTCCTATACAGAATTGCTTCCGGTATGATTTCAATTTGTAAGTTTGTAGTGGTTCAAACTTTGTTTTTATTTATTTATTTATTTTTATTTTTATTTTTGCTTTTATCTCAGTTGGAGTGTGACCATGATGTTAAAAGAAATAGTGCAAGGAAGAAGCCCACCAAATTATTCAAGAAGCAGGCTTTGTCCTCTGCAAGAAATGTTTTTAATTAGTTTCATTTAGCTGAAGATTTGACTGGCTTGTTTTGTATGGTTGAAGAGTCATAGATTCACAGGGGCTTTATTAAGCCTAGCATTGCATCCCAAATGTATGCTACTACCTAATATAATAACAATCCTAACCTGTGTAGTTCTAGCTCACATTACATCCTACCAAGGCTCCACAGTCACATGCCCCAACAACTTCCACTGTACTCTCTCAATACCCTCCCTCAAACATTTTCATTATAACTACACAACCCCTGCCACCAAAAACATCCTCCCAATACACACACTCCATTATCAAACACCTAACACACTCAAAAATAAAATAGCCCTATGATACCATAAGGAATTCACTATGTATATAAAACATATCCTAAACACCCTCTATAAACTAGCCCTCAGTGGAGGCATCCATCCAAACCCTGGTCCTCCCAAATCCAACCCAACCACAAACCCTAGTCCAAGCAACCCCTCCCCCCACAACTCAACTCCTAGCCAACAAAAAAAAACAACAGACCTACTTATAATGTCCCTAAACATCAGAAGGATATGCAACAAAATCCAAGAACTACATGCCAGCGTAAGCATATATTCCCCAGATATTCTCTTCCTAACTGAAACCTGGCTCAAACCTCACATCAGAAGTGAGGAAATACTTCTACCTGAATAAAACATCCTTCGCATAGACAGAGTGTCCAAAAAAGGAGGTGGTGTAGCATTGGTAATTAAACACCATCTCAATATTCAACTCCTGAACACATCTGCCCCTCACCACAACAATGAAGAAATCCTTTATGTCAATCTCAAACTAAACCCAAACAAAACAATCAATATCATAGGATGCTATTTCCCACCAGGGCAAAATATTACACCCCTAGAAAATCTCTTGAGCTGGGCTACTCTATCTCTACCCCAGGAAACCATCATTCTCGGTGACTTTAACATCAGCTGGCTATCCTGTAATAACAATCTCCCAACCATTCACCTTAATCTCCATGGGTTCACTCAACTCATCCAATCCCCTACCTGAATCAACAAAAACCTTAACAATCATACCTTACTTGACTAGATCCTAATCAACAAAGCCCCTCACTCTTACCTAGCAGGCTGCTTACCTGACAGTCTTAGTGACCACTCCCCCACTTTCCTAATTCGGCACCACACAAACAGGCTCAAGCCCATTACCCAAAGGCAAAGGCAAATACGGAGAAGTCCAATTTCAACACCAACTCCTTCATCTCCTCCCTGCAAAAAAATTAACTGGTCACCACTAAAATACCTCAACCTAGATGAGGCTGTCCACTTCTTCAACAGTACCTTCCTTTCCATCCTAAAAACCCATGCTCTTGTAAGAAATGCCAAAGTCAGATCCAGGCATGCTGCATTTTTACAAAAGACCACCAGAACCCTAATGAAATCCAGAGATAAGGCCTGGGAGCACTGGCGACTAACAAAAAATAACTCAGATAGGCAATCATTCCTTGAATTGCGCAATAAAGCCAAAAAGCAAATAAAATTAGACAAATCCCTCTACTATAAATCCACCCTAAACTCTACCAACCACAACCCTAAGCAATTCTGGTCCACTATTAACACTATCCTCCACCCAGGGAAGGTTGATACCCCCCAGCCGTCCATTCCCCCCTCCTCCAGCAGTATTGTTGAATCCTTCAACGAACACTTCACTGAAACTATAACATCACTAAACAAACAACACTTCCCTACAACAGCACCCCAATTCCTAACCCTAAACCCCCCACTCCACTTTTCTTCTTCACCTCAGTACCTACCTCCAACATAAAAAGACTATTGTCAAAACTTAAACCCACCAAACTCGCAGCTGACAACCTCCCTTCTGAATACTTGAAAATTGCAGCTGATACACTAGCCTACCCAATTTCAATTCTTATCAACCGTTCCATAACAGAAGGCAATGTTCCCTTGATATGGAAAATATCCCACATTATTCCCCTCCACACAAGCATCTCTTATACAGTACGCAGATGACTCTACTCTCATCTGCTCTGCCCCACTCTGCCAGAACTACAACAAATCACATAGGAATCATTTTCTTCTGTAGAAAGCTGGCTATCCAATGATCAGCTCCTACTCAACCCAAGTAAGACAAAACGTCTACTGTTCCAACCTTCCAAAGCCACCCAAAACACCCCCACTTCAACCTTCTTGCCAAATACAATACCATCATCTCTCCATTAGAACACACAAAATTACTCGATGTGGAAATAGACAATAAACTTAGATACGACACCCACATATCTCTCACAATAAAAAAAGTTCACAAGAAACTCAGTGCATTATTTTGAAGCCGCCATTTCCAAACCAAGGTGGCTAGAATCTCCTGTAATGTTTTTTATTATTGCTGCAACTTTGTATCTCTATTTATCATGTACATGATGTGGAGCTTTTCTCCCCAGGCATCCGCTGAAAAAGGATCTGCATCCAGTCGGAATTTCCCGGTAAACAAATGTAAATAAAATAAAAATTTTGACAAGTTTAGGAAACCTAAGAGTATTCTAATGGTTATATGTAGGCTAGGTCTTGTGGTGTCAAGCATTTACAGGCTACCTCTGTCCATTAGGGACATAGGTGCCAGGCCAGGGGTAACTTTCCATTTCCTATCCACTGGTCTAAGTTACTCTTGAATTGGGTTAGAGAAGAACTCTGCTTCACACAGATGGGAAGCCTGCTCCATAGAAGGGGTAGTCTCTGAGACACATACCTGTCCCACTAACATACCTTCTTTATGTTGCAAGCAAGGTTTAAATTCCTTAAATGGGCAACTCTGATGCTATTTATTTTGCAGATATGCAGGATATCCATCAGTGCAAGATCCAAAAATGCCCTGTACGCTGGGCATAGATCACCCCTCAGCGGTCTGTAGGAGACCAAGTATAGGGATAGGACTTTGAGACAAACCCCACTGGGCATGTTGTTGATGACCTGTATCCTTTTTGTGAGGAACCTCTGTAGACATTCCAATTGTTTCATGTGCCTGGTTAGGCAGATACTGATTGGGGGTGTTGTACTCAGGAATTGGTCTGATGAGGGACCAAATACAGTGAAACAATGAATTTTTGGGATCTAGATGTGATATATTTGTTTAAGTTGTGCAGCATAGAATGATTTCTTTACTACTGTAGCCACATGATGGTCAGAGGCCTGCTGTCTACATGTATACCCAAATCCCTGGCTACTGTGTCTACTCTTAGGGGTGTGTTATCAGTGAGGTAGTTTCCTGGGGTACTCAACTTCCCAAAGGGTACTATATGTACATTTCTTGACATCGAGTTTTACATTGTGGCTCTGGTACCATTATTTGTCTAGTTCAGCTCCTCTTGGAGGATATTAGTGTCTTGGGAGGATTCCGTCACTGTGTCTAGTTTACAATTTTCTGCAAACCTGGTAAGCCAGAGGCCCCTGACATTGAGCATGTACTGAAAGAAGTAGATGCCAAAAGGGAATGGATGTCAAAAAGGAACAGACTCGAACAGAGCCCTGAAAGACTCTGCTAGTGACCAGACTCTTTGCGGAGGTGGACTCCCCTATGCTCACTTCTTGGCTGTGATCTGAGAGTTCTACTAGAATGAAATGTGGTTTAAAGAAATCAACAAGGTTTGCTAAAATTGACCATATTTAGTAAAGCCATGCTGGTATAAGCCAAGTAATGGGCCTTTTTACTGTCTTCTAAGATGACCAGAAAATAGTTACCTGGCAAATAAGTAAGATTTATGTCTTATTAATTAATAAGTCCTTTTTTTCTACCTTTGAGAATAGGCACCTCACTGGCATATTTCCATAAGACACAGTAGTTTGACAATAAGGTACTGTACAAAGACATAAGTGATGGAGTAACAGATTTAGCTGTCTTTATAATATAGCATCCTGGAATTTACTCATGGTCAGAGATTCTATTGGAGTTAATTTTAAGCAATAATAATGTTTAAACCGTATCTTCTGTAATACATGAACAAATATCATTATTTTCATCTAGTCTAATGTCTACAACTTGCAGATTACTCGTCGGCAGCTAAATGTTCGAAAAGTAATTATTGACTACATTTGCCAAATCAGGGTCATCATAGACTATATTACCCTCATTGATAATTGGTCCTGTTTTGAATCTTTTCTCTTGATGGTGTTTTTCAAAGAGAAAAATATGTTTATATTTTTTCATTTCAGAAACATTCTGCTTATAGTTGGTTTTAGCTGTTTGTAGTGAACTATTTAGAGGCTTACAAACTTTATTATATGCTTTCTTTGCTAAACATGAATCACACTTTCTATTAGCATAATCATGGCACTGAATTCAGTACAAAGCATTAAGTGCCTCTCAGTAGAGTTAATCTCTAGTCTCATGTTAATGCCTAACAGCATCTACCACAATACAATTTTTCACAGCTTTAAACTATGTTATATAGTTTGCTATCACACAGAAAAGTCAAAGTATGGCAGACTAAGCTAACAGCTTTTAAAGAACTTCATTTATCAGATGGTCACTTTGCTTCTGCCTCCCATCTGTGTGGCTGTGCTAAGTGCTTTACAGCTTTCAAAGCTGTAAAACAATTTACCATCTCATCCATTCTATGCTCTTTTTCTGTAGTTCATGGAGTAGGTAAACCTTAATGAACTACAAAGAATTATGATTGGATCACTCTTATTATAGCTATTCATTATATGTTCTCAAAATGCATGTCAAAATGCACCTCCCAGGCTTCTGTTACACTGCTCTTAAGGTGAATTTCTTGACATTCATCTTTTGAACACATAAGAAGGGTTTTGTGATCAAAAACCCAGACATAATCATGTATTTGTTACTGGATCCCAGACATAATCCTGTGTTTGTTACACAGGTTTCATTGCTGTTATGCAGTATACTGGATCCCAGACATAACCCTGCTCTTGTTACACAGGTTTCATTGTTGTTCTGCAGTATACTAGATCCCAGACATAATCCTGTGTTTGTTACACAGGTTTCATTGCTGTTATGCAGTATACTGGATCCCAGACATAACCCTGCTTTTGTTACACAGGTTTCATTGTTGTTCTGCAGTATACTTGATCCCAGACATAACCCTGCTCTTGTTACACAGGTTTCATTGCTGTTGTGCAGTATACTGGGTCCCAGACATAATCCTGTTTGTTACACAGGTTTCATTGCTGTAGTGCAGTATACTGTATCCCAGACATAATCATATGTTTGCTACACAGGTTTCATTGCTGTTATGCAGTATACTGGATCCCAGACATAATCCTGTGCTTGTTACACAGGTTTCATTGTTGTTATACAGTATACTGGATCCCATACATAATCCTGTGCTTGTTACACAGGTTTCATTGTTGTTATGCAGTATACTAGATCCCAGACATAATCATGTGTTTGTTACACAGGTTTCATTGCTGTTATGCAGTATACTGGATCCCAGACATAATCATGTGCTTGTTACACAGTTTTCATTGTTGTTATGCATTATACTAGATCACAGACATAATCCTGTGCTTGTTACAAAGGGTTCATTGCTGTTATACAGTATACTGTATCCCAGACATAATCCTATGTTTGCTACACAGGTTTCATTGCTGTTATGCAGTATATTGGATCCTAAACATAATCCTCTGCTTGTTACACAGGTTTCATTGTTGTTATACAGTATACTGGATCCCATACATAACCCTGCTTTTGTTACACAGGTTACATTGTTGTTCTGCAGTATACTAGATCCCAGACATAATCCTGTGTTTGTTACACAGGTTTCATTGTTGTTATGCATTATACTAGATCCCAGACATAATCCTGTGCTTGTTACACAGGGTTCATTGCTGTTATACAGTATACTGTATCCCAGACATAATCCTATGTTTGCTACACAGGTTTCATTGCTGTTATGCAGTATACTGAATCCCAGACATAATCCTCTGCTTGTTAAACATGTTTCATTGTTGTTATAGTATACTGGATCCCAAACATAACCCTGCTCTTGTTACACAGGTTTCATTGTTGTTTTGCAGTATACTAGATCCCAGACATAATCCTGTGTTTGTTACACAGGCTTCATTGTTGTTATGCAGTATACTAGATCCAAGACATAACCCTGTGCTTGTTACACAGGGTTCATTGCTGTTATACAGTATACTGGATGTCAGACAAAATCATGTGCTTGTTACACAGTTTTCATTGCTGTAACACAGTATACTGGATCCCAGACATAATCCTATGCTTTTTACACAGGTTTCATTGCTGTATTGCAGTATACTAGATCCCAAACATACACAGGTTTCATTGCTGTTATGCAGTATACTGGATCCCAGACATGACCCTGTTCTTTTTACACAGGTTTCATTGTTGTTCTGCAGTATACTTGATCCCAGACATAACCCTGCTCTTGTTACACAGGTTTCATTGTTGTTATACAGTATACTGGATCCCAGACATAATCCTGTGCTTGTTACACAGGTTTCATTGTTGTTATGCATTATACTAGATCCCAGACATAATCCTGTGTTTGTTACACAGGTTTCATTGCTGTTATGCAGTATACTGGATCCCAGACATAATCCTGTGCTTGTTACACAGGTTTTATTGCTGTTATGCAGTATACTGGATCTCAGACATAATCCTGTGCTTGTTAGACAAGTTTCATTGTTGTTATACAGTATACTGGATCCCAGACATACACAGGTTTCATTGCTCTTATGCAGTATACTGGATCCCAGACATAACCCTGCTCTTGTTACACACGTTTCATTGTTGTTATGCAGTATACTAGACCCCAGACATAATCCTGTGTTTGTTACACAGGTTTCATTGCTGTTATGCAGTATACTGGATCCCAGACATAATCCTGTGTTTGTTACACAGGTTGTATTGTTGTTATGCAGTATACTGGATCCCAGACATAATCCTGTGTTTGTTACACAGGTTGTATTGCTGTTATACAGTATACAGGATCCCAGACATAATCTTATGTTTGTTACACAGGTTTCATTGCTGTTATGCAGTATACTGGATCCCAGACATAATCATGTGCTTGTTACACAGGTTTCATTGCTGTTATGCAGTATACTGGATCCCAGACATAATCCTGTGTTTGTTACACAGGTTTCATTGCTGTTATGCAGTATACTGGATCCCAGACATAATCCTGTGCTTGTTACACAGGTTTCATTGTTGTTATGCAGTATACTGGATCCCAGACATAACCCTGCTTTTGTTACACAGGTTTCATTGTTGTTCTGCAGTATACTGGATCCCAGACATAATCCTGTGTTTGTTACACAGGTTTCATTGTTGTTATGCATTATACTAGATCCCAGACATAATCCTGTGCTTGTTACACAGGTTTCATTGCTGTTATGCAGTATACTGGATCCCAGACATAATCCTGTGTTTGTTACACAGGTTTCATTGCTGTTATACAGTATACTGGATCCCAGACATAATCCTGTGCTTGTTACACAGGTTTCATTGCTGTTATGCAGTATACTGGATCCCAGACATAATCCTGTGCTTGTTACACAGGTTTCATTGCTGTTATGCAGTATACTGGATCCCAGACATAATCCTGTGTTTGTTACACAGGTTTCATTGTTGTTATGCAGTATACTAGATCCCAGACATAATCCTGTGCTTGTTACACAGGGTTCATTGCTGTTATACAGTATACTGGATCTCAGACAAAATCATGTGCTTGTTACACAGTTTTCATTGCTGTAATGCAGTATACTGGATCCCAGATATAATCCTGTGCTTGTTACACAGGTTTCATTGCTGTAATGCAGTATACTAGATCCCAAACATACACAGGTTTCATTGCTGTTATGCAGCATACTGGATCCCAGACATAACCCTGCTCTTGTTACACAGGTTTCATTGTTGTTCTGCACTATACTTGATCCCAGACATAACCCTGATCTTGTTACACAGGTTTCATTGTTGTTATACAGTATACTGGATCCCAGACATAATCCTGTGCTTGTTACACAGGTTTCATTGTTGTTATGCATTATACTAGATCCCAGACATAATCCTGTGTTTGTTACACAGGTTTCATTGCTGTTATGCAGTATACTGGATCCCAGACATAATCCTATCTCAGACATAATCCTGTGCTTGTTAGACAGGTTTCATTGTTGTTATACAGTATACTGGATCCCAGACATAACCCTGCTCTTGTTACACATGTTTCATTGTTGTTATGCAGTATACTAGATCCCAGACATAATCCTGTGTTTGTTACACAGGTTTCATTGTTGTTATGCAGTATACTAGATCCCAGACATAATCCTGTGCTTGTTACACAGGTTTTATTGCTGTTATGCAGTATACTGGATCCCAGACATAATCCTGTGCTTGTTACACAGGTTTCATTGTTGTTATGCAGTATACTAGATCCCAGACATAATCCTGTGTTTGTTACACAGGTTTCATTGTTGTTATGCAGTATACTAGATCCCAGACATAATCCTGTGCTTGTTACACAGGGTTCATTGCTGTTATACAGTATACTGTATCCCAGACATAATCCTATGTTTGTTACACAGGTTTCATTGCTGTTATGCAGTATACTGGATCCCAGACATAATCCTGTGCTTGTTACACAGGTTTTATTGCTCTTATGCAGTATACTGGATCCCAGACATAATCCTGTGCTTGTTACACAGGTTTCATTGTTGTTATACAGTATACTGGATCCCAGACATAACCCTGCTCTTGTTACACAGGTTTCATTGTTGTTCTGCAGTATACTAGATCCCAGACATAATCCTGTGTTTGTTACACAGGTTTCATTGTTGTTATGCAGTATACTAGATCCCAGACATAATCCTGTGCTTGTTACACAGGGTTCATTGCTGTTATACAGTATACTGGATCTCAGACAAAATCCTGTGCTTGTTACACAGTTTTCATTGCTGTAATGCAGTATACTGGATCCCAGACATAATCCTATGCTTTTTACACAGGTTCATTGCTGTAATGCAGTATACTAGATCCCAAACATGACCCTGCTCTTTTTACACAGGTTTCATTGTTGTTCTGCAGTATACTTGATCCCAGACATAACCCTGCTCTTGTTACACAGGTTTCATCGTTGTTATGCAGTATACTGGATCCCAAACATAATCCTGTGTTTGTTACACAAGTTTCATTGCTGTTATGCAGCATACTGTATCCCAGATATAATCATGTGCTTGTTACACAGGTTTCATTTTTGTTATGCAGTATACTAGATCCCAGACATAATCCGGTGCTTGTTACACAGGTTTCATTGCTGTTATACAGTATACTGGATCTCAGACAAAATCCTGTGCTTGTTTCACAGTTTCCATTGCTGTAATGCAGTATACTGGATCCCAGACACAATCCTGTGCTTGTTACACAGGTTTCATTGCTGTAATGCAGTATACTAGATCCCAAACATACACAGGTTTCATTGCTGTTATGCAGTATACTGTATCCCAGACATAATCCTGTGTTTGTTATTGGATCCCAAACATAATTCTATGTTTGTTATTGGATCCCAAACATAATCCTGTGTTTGTTATACAGGTTTCATTGCTGTTATGCAGTGTACTGGATAACTGTAAGCTTTCACTAGGATGAGGAATCAACAAGGAAGCAAAAGTGTTGGAAAAAATATGTCAGCCATTTTCCAGAAATAGGTCAGTCAAGGTCCTAACATTCAGGCAATACATTCCCCTCTTTACTTACCCCTAGGAATGCACTCCAAGGTGCTGGTAACAGTTTCCTACCCCCTTTCCCACACATCTGGGAATCCTTGCCATTGAAGATATAATGACTTCCTTCTGTAACCAACATAGAAAACATCTGAATTGTGAAGCCTCCTGTTAGTGCTGTACAACAGGTAGCATAACTTAAACACATTCCTGTCCCCTTAGACTCTAATTTTCTTCACACTGTAATGTATTATTCCACAAATGAAGTCTCCTGCATGCCAACCTCCTCTTTCATCTTTCCCACCCATCCCTTCACTCTACATTGGGCTCAGTTCAGACAGGTTACATGTGTGTACCTTGCAGTAACTATTTCCAACTTAGAGACAGTCCTGCCATTGTGCTTCAACAAAAAGATGCATAGCAATGTGATGGATTTTCTTTACATCTGTGCTAAATGTTAATGAGGCATTCTGTGGGTGAGGCATATGCTAACTAACCATATGCTCCACCCCAGAAATACCTAAAATAAGACATTTATGTAGCTGTGTAAAATAAACATGGGCCACTTGTGTTCAACCACAAAGGTAGAAGAAGTACAAGGGAGTTTAGAGGATAGGTTGTGTTGTGGAAGGGTTGTGTATGTGTGTATCTGTTGGGCTGCATGTGTGAGTGTGTGTGTGTGTGTGTGTGTGTGTGTGTGTGTGTGTGTGTGTGTGTGTGTGTGTGTGTGTGTGTGTGTGTGTGTGTGTGTGTATGGATGAATGGGTGAGTATGTCTGTGAGTGCAACTGGAATTGTGTGCATGTGTTAGGGGGCTGTCACATCTCCCCTTAGACTAGTAAGTGAATCTTGCAATATTGTGGAGTGGAGAACATGAGATGCCAGGGATATTCTTCATATCATGCCTTAGAGGCAGTTAGGGGGAAAAAAGAGAAAAAATTTGCAATGTGAAGGATGTGGGTCAAAAGAAAGACCAGACACCAGGGATAAGTCTTTACAGTGTGCCCTAAAGAAGATTCAAACCCTGTACCATTGCACTGAGGATAGTAGTACTCTGTGCTACCACTAGACACAAGGGATACTTGAAAATATTGCCCAAGTTTAAAAAAAATGTAAAGTGAGAAGGCAGGAAAAGGTTTCAAACTCTGCATCTTTTGCACAGAATGCAGCAGTAGCACCGACTACTATACTAACTAACCCATTTGTGTTACTAAGTTCAGCAAAAGGTTTCAAACTCTGCATCCTTTGCACAGAAAGCAGCAGTAGTTTGCACAAGCAGCAGTAGCAGTGACCTACTACACTATTTCAAACTCTGCATCCTTTGCACAGAAAGCAGCAGTAGCATTGAACTACTACACTAACTAACCTATTTGTTTTACTAGGTTCAGGAAAAGGTTTCAAACTCTGCATCTTTTGCACAGAAAGCAGCAGTAGCATTGACCTACTACACTAACTAACCCATTTGTGTTACTAAGTTCAGGAAAAGGTTTCAAACTCTGCATCCTTTGCACAGAAAGCAGCAGTAGCATTGACCTACTACACTAACTAACCCATTTGTGTTACTAGGTTCAGGAAAATGTTTCAAACTCTGCATCCTTTGCACAGAAAGCAGCAGTAGCATTGACCTGCTACACTAACTAACCCATTTGTGTTACTACGTTTTTACATAATAAGAAGTATGAAGATCCAAACTCTGATATGAACCAAGGCTTGTAACAGTCCATGAGCTACCAGGAAAGATACCTGTAAGCTGCAACAGCAGGAGTGTCTGTCCTGTGATACCAGGGACTGACAGCTGAGAAGGATGAGAGAGTGTCCATACTGGGGGAAGACTTTAGTACAAAGCTGGGAGGAACACTAGGCAACACCAGGGAAATATTTAAACAATTACTGACACTCATTAAAAAGTTAATAGAGTGACAAGTCTAGCATCACTATGCAGCTGTACACACACCACCAAGAATGCAGCTCTAATATCTGGCATTATTGACTGAATGCAAAGACTGCAAGCATCCATGATTTACAGGGGGAGAGGGAATACATAAAGTGATACATGAGAGACATTGTGTCAACTCAGAGACAGGCAAGAGGCATGCTTTGTGTGTGTGTGTGTGTGTGTGTGTGTGTGTGTGTGTGTGTGTGTGTGTGTGTGTGTGTGCGTGTGTGTGTGTGTGTGTGTGTGTGTGTGTAAGTGCCTGTGTCAATGAAATGCATCAGCTGCCACTGTTCACCTCCACAGAAAAGTGCTGAACTGCAATTAAAGAGGTTATGGGTAATTCAGAGACATGCATATTTGCACATTAGTACTAGGCTACCTGTCCTTGTGGACTATTTTCAATCTAGGCAGTTATTCCAGCTGAGAATTAAACCCTCTATATTTTGTCTGGAAGACAAACCCCTTAACCATTACACCAACCCCAAAGCATGTTTGGTATGGGTAACATATCTTTGAATCTCAGATTGCCACATTGTGTAAACAGCTCCCTTTTACTACAGCTCTTACTATGAATGGTTGGGTTCATTCTGAATCTCTGGGTTTGACTTTTCCTTTCCTCCTACCTTACTTCTCCAGGATTACTGAATACTATATACTGTATACATATCTTGAATATTTAAAGTCTAACTAGCTAGGTAGTGTGGTCCTTTATCCCTTTTCAGCCATAATACAGGTGTGAGGAAGAGAATTACACAAGTGAGAAGAGACTGAAGAATGACAATATAGTGACATATAGTACAAGATGCAAATTTACAGTTAACAGTCTGAAAGCTACAATAATTCAAAACATATGTTGGTCAAATAAAAGGTATTATATCACCTCTGTGTGGAGGAGCATTGCATTTTTTTAGTTTTTAATTTGTTTAATTTGTTTAACTTTTTCTACAAAAGTAGAAGAAATGAAAATGTGTATTGAAAGTGAGCTTAAATGTTAAAAAGTGTAACACTGTCACAAAAAAATACTTTTTATTTCTTTTTTTACTACCAAAATAAAAAAAATGAAATGTGTTCTGAAACTGAGCTTAAATTAAATGCAAAAAATGCAATATTATCACATTTAGGAGGCAAACCATCCTCCCCAGCATATAGCAATGACAATGCCACCCTTCACAATGAAAATGTAGTTAGAGACATGGAAACCTGGGTTGATAATTCCCTCTCCTTTGACTAATATTGGCTTAATGGTTCAGGTCATAAACTCATAGATACAAGATACAGGGTTTGATTCTGACGTTTGGTTATTAGCTAGATGTGTAATAGTCTGCAGACAGATAGCCTAGTATTTACCTATAAATATGTAGCAACAGTTGTCAGGAAATCCTTCTAAGTATTGCAGCTGATTGCCAAGGGAGTATCATCCAGATAAAAAGAGATTAATGTCTCATTGTATTCTGTACTTATTAAATCAGTTATAGAATACAAAGCCAGTCTTTGGGATGTACCTCACCAGGTATACTGAACAGTGGTGCAGCTGATCACCAAGGGAGTATCATCCAGATCACAAAGGGTTAATCTGTACTTATTAAATCAATTATATAATACAAAGCCAGTCTTTGGGATGTACCTCACCAGGTATACTGAACAGTGGTGCAGCTGATCACCAAGGGAGTATCATCCAGATCACAAGGGGTTAATGTCCCATTGTATTCTGTACTTACTAAATCAGTTATAGAATACAAAGCCAGTCTTTGGGATTACCTCATCAGGTATATTGAAATGTTATAAAGACCCTAGAGGTTCATAACACAGAGGTCACAGGCTTAAAATGTTTCTGCTACCACAAAAGACTAGAAGCACTGTCCCTCTTTTCTATATATTACAGGCTCCTCAGACAGACCTGTCCCTTGCATTTCAAGCAATCAGTAATTCAGCTGCCCAGAATATCTTCTATCTTTTCAAATTAAGCATTCACATAAATACCAGAAAAAGAGATAAAAGCCTAATTCAGTAGATCAAGAAAACAAGGTAGACAGACAGATTCATTATTCAGCACTTGCCTTACCTCTAAAATAAGGTTTCTGTGGAAGATAAAGCATTGTGATAGAGTATATTCTGTTAACTTGGATCTGGGTAATTGTATGGGTATTCATTAAGTCAGCACAGGCATGAATGGCATAGCCCTTCTCGAGATGGGAGGTACAGTGTGTGGGACCTGGCAGGGTGGAATGGTTGAATGATTCAGTAGCTTTGAACTTTTTCTGATTTCTACATTATGTTTCTTCCTCAAACAATATAACTAGATGTGTAGACACACCTGCATACCTACTTATGGCTCTACATTTAGTGACCCTCTTTATCTGAAATTAAGTTGATATGACAGTACTATTTATTAGAAATACTCTGCCCCTGTAATATTCTGTTTCCTACATTTGCTTTCCTGATTTATAGCTGAACAAGAATATTGTAATATAGTACATTGCAAGGTATAATCAAAAAATATGGCAAACATGTAGAGGTGAAACCAACAACCCAAAAGGACTACACAAAATGGCAATTTTCGAAAAAGGAGACAGCAAAGCACCCATGAGATAAATATTTTTATTGAAACATGTGCAAAGGTTAAAGCACTTTCATCTTGTACACAACAGACTTCTTCAGAACTAAACCTGAAAAGTATGTCACTTCCTTTATATATAGTTCATGCATCTCTTGTTTTCATATTCTGAAAGAGACATAAGCCAATGATAATAAAACTGATAAAACTTGCACATCTAATAAAAAATGCCATTTCCAATAAAATTAATCATTTTAAGCGAACAATCCATTTTGAATGTCATTAAAAATCTCATTTCAAAATTACATATATGAATGACCAAAGGTACCTGGCACCATTTATACTAAATAAAATAGAAATAAAAAATGCTTGTTTTTTCAATGGAATCAAAAAATGCTGTATTAGATCTCAAAAAGTCAAATCCATTCTCAGTAGTGAGTGGCTTTGTTCAATGAACTTGCAAATGAAAATACTTCAAATCAACAAAGTGCAATCAAGTTAAGTACCCCAGATCCTGATCACAAGTTAGAAAGCAACAAAAAAATACTCATAATTTGGTAGCTCTAAGGTTCAGTACTGGAACTATGGAAATATGTTTCTTTAATCCAAATGGTTTTGCAGCATTTAACTGGAGTTGCCATAACAATTTATTGTATTCCAGTCTGTTTTCCCATGCTCCCCCTCTTAAATCTGGGGTCACCACTTCTAAAATCCTAAAATAAACTTTATAAATCTATTAATGACCACTGAGTGTTTGTACAAAGCATGATTTACATTACTCTTGACAATATCACAACAGTGCTCATCAATTCTTTTGTACAGTCCTCTCAGTTTTTCCAAAATAAAAGCGGAAACAACTGGAGCTTTTTGCATGATATACAAGGCCTCTGCCGTAACAATTATCAGTAAAACAACATTCAGCTGAGGCAGCCCCAGTTCTGTCAAATGAGAAATGGCTTTTTTACTATGATCACTATATTTTTGCATCAATATATTTTTGCAATAGCTTGGCTGAAATCAGCAGTACATGTTAATTTTCATGAGCTTCATACAAACACATATACAAACATACACACACACACACACACACACACACACACACACACACACACACACACACACACACACACACACACACACACACACACACACACACACACACCTACTACAAAGGTGGACAATTAAGCACTTACACTGCTCCTATATTGTTTTTCTCAGATGGATTTGAAGAAGCTGTATGGCAAAAGCATTTAAAAATGTTAAAGTGTTAGGGAATCCTTGGTAACTCAAGCAGAACATTTCATTTGATTAAATTAGTAGCACATGGTTAAACAGGGAAAAAGGAATTATCTTGCAGGCTTAGCTCTTCTTAGATTTAGCTGGAATATGGTTAACTGATATTATTGCATAGCAAGTACTGTATGAGGATGTGGAGGATTAGACAGTGTGGATTACCCACCTCACTGGTGGACATTTAGTCATATTCAAATGAGGTATATTTTATCTCCACCAATTAAAACACATTTGGTCACATTCAAATTAAGTATATTTTACCTACACCAATTAAACATCTGTCTACACTGATCCCTTCCATCATAAACTCATTATAACAATGATAGAGCTTTCAGTAAAACCATTAAGATTTAACTGCAAAAATGATCAAACTTGTGTGAAGACTAAATAAAATGTTTTTAAACTGTATCAGTTGTAGTATTCCTGTGGAGAGGAACGATAATTAAGCCAGTTACTACTGGCTGTGGGTCAAATTTGCTTCTATCCCAATCTAATTTATTTTCTGTAAAAAGATACTTAGATGTATAATAGACCTGTAATTTATTTTATTTAATATTTGTTTACCAGGAAAGCCTGACTTGGAACGGAGACAATTTTCAGCGGAGGTGCGGGGAGAAATGCTCCAGATGCATGTCTTTGTAATATGGAAGGAAACCGGAGTACCCAGAGAAAACCCACATGAATACAGAGAGGACATGAAGACTCCACACAGAAGGTACCAAGAATCTAACTGGAGAACCTCTTGCTGTGAGGCGACAATGCTACCGCTGCACCACTGTGCCATTAGTTATTAATGGTGCTGTGGCCTATTACCACGTCTATTATTTACCCTATTTTTTATTGTTTTGTGGATTACCATAAAACAGTATCTGCTGTATTACTTAGTTGCTGACCAAACCCAACATCATTGTTACTAACTCTTTTAAGGGGTACATGGCAAAAGCTTGAAAATTGTAAATGTTGATTCACAAAAAGTCGAAATGCAGTTGTCAACATTGTCAAGTTGACATACAGGGGTAAACAGGAACTTTCGGTGTGTGATTGCAGCACAGCAGGGATCAGGGAATTTGCCTTTCCCCTCTGTAGTGAGATTTAAAAGAAACACACACATATATATATATATATATATATATATATATATATATATATATATATATATATATATATATATATATATATATATATATATATATATAAATATAAATATATATATATATATATATATATATATATATATATATACACAGAGAGAGAGAGAAATAAATCATATGTATGTATATATATATATATATATATATATATATATATATATATATATATATATTCACTTTGAATAATTGAATGTTCAGAACATCGATGTTCAGATCATCGAGACCAGAGCATCGATGTTCAGAACATCGAAAATTCAAATGAACCGAAAAAAAAATTCAAACACTATGTTATGCAGGGGGGCTTTGCAACCCCCATGTGGGGGGCTGTGCCCCCCACACTCCCCCTACTTTAATATTCCAACTCTGAGATCACGCTACAGTGGGATAAGGGAAATCTCCCGTTTACCGCTATATGTGGTAGTAACGGGTCCAGGAACCTCACAAATGCCAGGAATAAAATCCACAAGGTAAATCCACATGAACGAACTTTATTCAAAATCGTTTTAGCGTTGCCATTCTAATTCTTTGATCTTGTATTTGATAATGTATTCCACACCATTAATGGTGAAAGAACTCCACAGGTAAATGTGCCAGTTTGTCTCGATGGGGGATGAAAGGATTCCCTTGTTTGCAAAAAATTGCTTCTTGTGATCCCAAAATCTCTGGTAAGTAGGCATTATTTAGAATGAAGTGCCAATTTTTCTTAACAATGGAACAAATGCCATTGACATGTCTGTTATATACGATGACTAGACTGGTCTTAAAGTCGGGGCAGGGCAAGTTTTGAGAAGCTACTAGCTCTCCAGATTCATGTCAGTCAAGTTTAGGTTCGGCGATGCGAAACATGGCCTTAAGTGTAGAACACCTTCAAAGCCTCGGAGGTGCAAAATCAATTTCGTTGAATTTTAAAATGTAGATGATTCATTCATATCAGATTGAATGGGATGTTGTTTGCAAATTTGGGGTATTAAACTAAGATGTTTTGGATCGCAGTAGATTTTCCAAAGCTGTTCTTTGATCATTGTAATTGGTGTTAATGGTGTTGTTAATGTGATGTGTTGTTCTGTTCACTTAATTGTGTCATTTCATACATACATAGTTATTAGAAATGCATATATAATTTTTATAGTTATATATATATTTATATGTATATACTTCTTAGTTAAAGACATGTTTCTTTCGGGTGAAGATATATGGCTTTTAGTAATTTTTAATTGCCTTAATTTGTTGCTAAGGATATGACATCATTAAATTAAATAATAAAGTTCCATTTGTGAGGTTCCTGGACCCATTACGCTTCTTTGTTCATCAGTTTTAGTTTTTGTTTTTGTTTTTCGCTATATGTGGTAGTACTAAACAGGAGATTTCCCGTACCCTAACTGTAATGCCAACACTCAGATGGCACACACACACACACACACACACACACACACACACACACACACACACACACACACACACACACACACAACATGCAGGGCACCTTGCTGTCCTGCATACACACCCAACATTCCACAATCTCACTTACCTGGCACTTCCACTTTAAACCTTTGATGTTCTGAACTTTGATGTTCTGGTCTCGATGATCAGAACTTCAATGTTCTGAACATTCGATGATTTAAAGGGAACCTATATATATATATATATATATATATATATATATATATATATATATATTTATAAATTAGATTGCTGTGAAAGTATTATTTGTTACAAATACTGCACTATTTACTATTTCCTACTTCAGACATCCTGATCCATGACTGGACAATAATACTTTAATATATGTAGTTCACCATGGGATATATTTTGATAAAGTTCAAGTAGAGGAAACCTGATTGAAATGACATCAAATTTTTATTATAATTTATAGCCATAACTACTCCTAGTACACTTAACATTACTCAACCCAGATAAAGGAAAACTGGTGTTATAATTCTCAAAATTAACACATAATGGTATTCCACAAACACTCCAAACCACTTATTTTAATTCTATTTATATTAACCATTCCCAACAACTATCACTCAAGTGCAGTCAAATTATAAACTAATATATGAAAAGTAAAAGATAACTGTTCGCAGTCGAACCAGGCTGTAAATAAGTCAATAATGATTGAAGTATACAGCTCAACATCTCTTCAGACCTTCAGATCAGTACGAATCCAAACAAGGGTAGCTGAGAAATCCAAACTAAATTATAAACTAAATTTTCACTGAAATTTCAGTTCTTAAAAGAAAATCAAACCCCATCTTAAACAAATTCATACAAGTATGTATACCAAGCTGGTAAATAAAATACAAAATGCACTTACTCAGTTTAACTGTAAAATATTCATAATTACAATATAAATCTTTCAGTGACATTCAGCCGTATTAATCCTACTCAATAACCATAAAATTAGTTTTGCAAATATTATAACATTAGATGTTATACTTTTGTTGATGGACTAGATTACTTCTTAGTGCTAACATGCGTTTTTTGTAGGCTAGGCATTGTTTATGTTCAGTACAATTATATAAAGAAGGTTCACATTTTTCTTTGTTGTAGGTAGTTTGGAAATGCATTTTAATGCATTAAGGGACCTGTAAATCAACACCTGTACCGCACAATGGCCCAACATCAATTTTTATACCTCCCAGTCTAATAATTACATAAACAAGAATAATTTATCCATCAGATAGCTAAATATATGCGGCATTAACAATAAATGCTGTCAAATAGAAACATGGCTCTGCCAATGCCAAACAAAGGCTATGGCAATGACAGAATCATGGCTTACAGGCCGATTCCAGATGCTTTGTTCAGGTTTGATCGAGCCTTAGTCATACCCCTGGGATTGTGGAGTTCCACAGGGTTCAATATTACGTCCATTATTGCTCACAGTATATATGCTAATATTGTTAGGAAGAAGGGATTAGCATACCTCAGTTATGCTGATGATATACAAATCTACCTCTCCTCCCCCAGGATCAAATGGAGAGTGTGTATCCCTTAACCTACTATCTTGAAGTCATACACCTGTGGCTATCATGTAACAGGTTAAAGCTGAACTCATCCAAAACTGAGGTTATAGCAGTTCATACTACTTTGAGAAATTCATGTACCACTTATCTCTCAAGCCATATCCTTTATGAAGTGAATAAGGCTTAGTCTGTTAAAAACATGTCTAATCTCAGTGTTGTCTTAGATAATAAAGTGATACTATGAAGCCAAGAGTACACTGTCATAAAGCCCTCATGTTCTATTTGTGAAACTTATCTAAAATAAAGTCATTTTTTGCCTCATGCTGATCTCCTACTAGTAGTTCATGCTTTGGGCTATTTCTAGCTGGATTGCTTTAAGTGCTTTTTCATAAGACTTCCCAAAAACAAATTCAACTATAGCTGGTGCAGAACTCTACATCCAGGTTACTGATGGTACCTTACATCCAGGTTACTGATGGTACCTTACATCCAGGTTACTGATGATACCTTACATCCAGGTTACTGATGGTACCTTACATCCAGGTTACTGATGATACCTTACATCCAGGTTACTGATGGTACCTTACATTCCAGGTTACTGATGACACCTTACATCCTGGTTACTGATGATACCTTACATCCAGGTTACTGATGATACCTTACATCCAGGTTACTGACATCCAGGTTACTGATGGTACCTTACATCCAGGTTACAGATGGTACCTTACATCCGGGTTACTGATGGTACCTTACATTCAGGTTACTGATGATACCTTACATTCAGGTTACTGATGGTACCTTAAATCCAGGTAACTGAGGGTACCTTACATCCAGGTTACTGATGGCACCTTACATCCAGGTTACTGATGGTACCTTACATCCAGGTTACTGATGATACCTTACATCCAGGTTACTGATGGTACCTTACATCCAGGTTACTGATGATACCTTAATTCCAGGTCAGTGATGGTACCTTGCATCCAGGTTACTGATGGTTCCTTACATTCAGGTTACTGATGATACCTTACATCCAGGTTACTGATGGTACCTTACATCCAGGTTACTGATGATACCTAACGTCCAGGTCAGCGATGGTACCTTGCATCCAGGTTACTGATGGTTCCTTACATTCAGGTTACTGATGATACCTTACATCCAGGTTACTGATGATACCTTACATCCAGGTTACTGATGATACCTTACATCCAGGTAACTGATGAGGTTACTGATGGTACCTTACATCCAGGTTACTGATGATACCTTACATCCAGGTTACTGATGATACCTTACATCCAGGTTACTGATGGTACCTTACATCCAGGTTACTGATGATACCTTACATCCAGGTTACTGATGATACCTTACATCCAGGTTACTGATGATACCTTACATCCAGGTTACTGATGGTACCTTACATCCAGGTTACTGATGATACCTTACATCCAGGTTACTGATGGTACCTTACATCCAGGTTACTGATGGTACCTTACATCCAGGTTACTGATGATACCTTACATCCAGGTTACTGATGGTACCTTACATCCAGGTTACTGATGATACCTTACATCCAGGTTACTGATGATACCTTACATCCAGGTTACTGATGATACCTTACATCCAGGTTACTGATGGTACCTTACATCCAGGTTACTGATGATACCTTACATCCAGGTTACTGATGATACCTTACATCCAGGTTACTGATGGTACCTTACCTTACATCCAGGTTGCTGATAATACCTTACATCCAAGTTACTAATGATACCTTACATCCAGGTTACTGATGATACCTTACATCCAGGTTACTTATGGTACCTTACATCCAGGTTACTGATGGTACTTTACATCCAAGTTACTGATGGTACCTTACATCCAGGTTACCGATGATACCTTACATCCAGATTACTGATGATACCTTACATCCAGGTTATAGGTTCATAGGTTGGTACTAGGCTATCGGCCGTAAGGCCTATGCAAGCCTAGCCATAACAATTCCCTGGATATTTATTCCCACAATATTTACTTCTCTGGGTCCCTGTCTAGCAGGGCAACTGACATGATACCCGGGGTGAATTTCCTATCTCTCATCCAATCATCAAGGTTCCTTTTGAAGAGGGCCAATGAAGGACTCTGCTTGACATGTATGGGCAGTCAATTCCAGAGTATGGGGAGTCTCTGGGTCAGGAACTTATGCCTCCAGCATGTTTTGTTCATTGTGATGATAAGGTTTAGATCCCTGGAGCATGTGGCTCTGAGGGATTGGGATTTCTTTAAGTGGAGCATGCCCAACAGCTCAGGGTTGACATGGCCTTGTATGTTAAGCAGAGATCACCTCTGAGTAGACGATATGCCACAGAGTATAGCTGGAGTTTTTTAGACGGTCAGCATACGGCATCTGCTTTAGGCCTGTGATTCTTTTAGTGAGGTATTTCTGTGACCTTTCCAGCTGTTGCAGATGGCTTGTGAGGTACATACCAAATGGGGCATTATACTCTATAATGGGTCTAATGAAGGGTGAGTACAGTGGGACAATGACCTCCTTTTTTCTGGATGAAAAGCCCTTAGTGATGAAGTGTGCCACATAGAAGGATTTCCTAAGAGTTGTGGCGATGTGGTTAACGAAAGTGAGACCACTGTCCACCTGTGTCCCTAAGTCTCTCATCACACTTTTGATGTTTAGTGTCCTGCCACCTATGTGGTAATTCATGGGTATATGTTTTTTCCAAAGGGAATAACTATACATTTCTTGGCATTAAGCTTGACCCCATGGCTTTGGCACCAAGCATCTGTTTCTGTAAGGCCCTTTTGTGGAATATCCACATAATTTGGGGATTCAGTAATGGCTCCCAGTTTGCAGTCATCTGCAAACTTGGTTAGCCAGAGTCCCTTAGTGCTGGCCTGTACTTCAGAGAAGTAGATGCCAAACAAGAGTGGTCCCAGGACTGAACCCTGAGGTACGCCACTTGTCACTTGTCTGGAGCTTGATTTGGAGTCGGCTACTTTTACAGTCTGGGCTCTGTCAGTAAGCCAGTTGGCAACCCATCGAGTGACGTAGGGATTTATGCCCAGCTTACTATGTTACTGATGATATCTTACATCCAGGTTACTGACAATACCTTACATCCAGGTTACTGATGTACCTTACATTCTAGGTTACTGATGATACCTTACATCCTGGTTACTGATGATACCTTACATCCAGGTTACTGATGATACCTTACATTCGGGTTCCTGATGATACCTTACATTCCAGTTACTGATGATACCTTACCTCCAGGTTACTGACTATACCTTACATCCAGGTTACTGATGGTACCTTACATCCAGGTTACTGATGATACCTTGTACCCAGGTAACTGATTTTACCTTACATCCAGGTTGCTAATGGTACCGTACATTCAGGTTACTGATGATACCTTACATCCAGGTTACTGATACATCCATGTTATTAGTGATACCTTACATCCAGGTTACCAATGATACCTTACATCCAGGTAACTTGTGATACTTTACAGCTAGGTTACCGATGATACCTTCCATCAAGGTTACTGATGAAACCTTACATCCAGGTTACCGATGGTACCGTACATCCAGGTTACTAATGGTACCTTACATCCAGGTTACTGATGATACCTTACATCCAGGTTACTGATGATACCTTACATCCAGGTTACTGACAATACCTTACATCCAGGTTACCAATGATACCTTACATCCAAGTTACTGATGATACCTAACATCCAGGTTACCGATGATACCTTACATCCATGTTACTGATGGTACCTTACTTCCAGGTTACTGATGATACCTTACATTTAGGTTACTGATGGGACCTTACCTTCAGGTTACTTATGATACTTTACATTCAGGTTACTGATGATACCTTCTGCAAGGTAACCCGATTGTACTTTACAGTTTGAGGGCACCATGCATACATCCAGGTTACTGATGATACCTTACATCCAGGTTACTGATGATACCTTACATCCAGGTTACTGACGATACCTTACATCCAGGTTACTGATGGTACCGTACATCTAGGTTACTAATGGTACCTTACATCCATGTTACTGATGATACCTTGCATCCAGGTTACTGATGGTACCTTACATCCGGGTTACTGATGATACCTTACATTCAGGTTACTGATAATACCTTACATCCAGGTGATTGATTATTCCTTACTTGCATGTTACTGATGGTACCTTACATGCAGGTTACTGATGATACCTTACATTTAGGTTACTGATGATACCTTACATCCGGGTTACTGATGATACCTTAAATTCAGGTTCTTGATGATACCTTCCATTCAGGTTACTGATAATACCTTACATCCAGGTGACTGATTTTTTCCTTACATCCATGTTACTGATGGTACCTTACATCGAGGTTACTGATGATACCTTACATTTAGGTTACTGATGGGACCTTACCTTCAGGTTACTTATGATACCTTACATTCAGGTTACTGATGATACCTTACATCCAGGTTACTGATGATACCTTGCATCCAGGTAACTGATTGTACCTTACATTTAGGTTACTGACAGTACCTTACATCCAGGTTACTGATGATACCTTACATCCAGGTTACTGACGATACCTTGTACCCAGTTAACTGATTGTACCTTACATCCAGGTTGCTAATGGTACCTTACATTCAGGTTACTGATGATACCTTACATCCAGGTTACTGATGATACCTTACATCCAGGTTACTGATGATACCTTACTGATGATACCTTACATCCAGGTTACTGATGATACCTTATATCCAGGTTACTGATGATACCTTACATCCAAGGTACTGATGATACCTTACATCTGGGTTACTGATGACACCTTACATCTGGGTTACTGATGGTACCATACATCCAGTATTGATGATACCTTACATCCAGGTTTCTGATGATACTTTACATCCAGGTTACTGATGATACGTTACATTCAGGTTACTGATGGTACCTTACACCCAGATTACTAATGATACCTTACATCCAGGTTACAGATGATACCTATACCTTACATCCAGGTTATTGATGATACCTTACATCCAGGTTACCAATGATACCTTATATCCAGGTAACTTGTGATACTTTACAGCTAGGTTACCGATGATACCTTACATCCAGGTTACTGACGAAACCTTACATCCAGGTTACCGATGATACCGTACATCCAGGTTACTAATGATACCTTACATCCAGGTTACCGATGATACCTTACATCCACGTTACTGATGGCACCTTACATCCAGGTTACTGATGATACTTTACATTCAGGTTACCGATGATACCTTAAATTCAGGTTACCAATGATACCTTACATCCAGGTTACTGATGATACCTTACATCCAGGTTACCGATGATACCTTACATCCATGTTACTGATGGTACCTTACTTCCAGGTTACTGATGATACCTTACATTTAGGTTACTGATGGGACCTTACCTTCAGGTTACTTATGATACCTTACATTCAGGTTACTGATGATACCTTACATCCAGATCACTGACAATACCTTGCATCCAGGTAACTGATTGTACCTTACATCCAGGTTACTAATGGTACCTTACATCCAGGTTACTGATGATACCTTACATCCAGGTTACTGATGATACCTTACATCCAGGTTACTGATGATACCTTACATCCAGGTTAATGATGATACCTTACACCCAGGTTACTGATGATACCTTACATCCAGGTTACTGATGATACCTTACATCCAGGTTACTGATGATACCTTACACCCAGGTTACTGATGATACCTTACATCCAGGTTACTGATGATACCTTACATCCAGGTTACTGATGATACCTTACATCCAAGGTACTGATGATACCTTACATCTGGGTTACTAATGACACCTTACATCTGGGTTACTGAGGGTACCATGCATCCAGGTATTGACGATACCTTACATCCAGGTTTCTGATGATACTTTACGTCCAGGTTACTGACGATACCTTACATCCAGGTTACTGATGGTACCTTTACATTGCAGGTTACTTATGATACCTAACATCCAGATTACTAATGATATCTTACATTCGGGTTCCTGATGATACCTTACATTCCAGTTCGTGATGATACCTTACCTCCAGGTTACTGACTATACCTTACATCCAGGTTACTGACGATACCTTACATCCAGGTTACTAATGGTACCTTACATTCAGGTTACTGATGATACCTTACATCCAGGTTACTGATGATACCTTACATCCAGGTTACTGATGATACCTTATATCCAGGTTACTGATGGTACCTTTCATCCAGGTTACTGATGATACCTTGCATCCAGGTTACTGATGATACCTTACATCCAGGTTACTGATGATAACTTGCATTCATTTTACTGACAATACCTTACATCCAGGTAACTGATGATATCTTACATCCAGGTTACTGATGATACCTTACATCCAAGTTACTGATTTTCAGGTTACTTATGATACCTTACATCAAGGTTACTGATGATACCTTACATTCAGGTTACTGATGATACCATACATCCAGGTTACTGATGATACCTTGCATCCAGGTAACTGATTGTACCTTACATTCAGGTTACTAACATCCAGGTTACTGACGGTACCTTACATCCAGGTTATTGATGATACCTTACATTCAGGTTACTGATGATACCTTACATCCAAGGTAATGATGATACCTTACATCTGGGTTACTGATGACACCTTACATCTGGGTTACTGATGGTACCTTACATCCAGGTATTGACGATACCTTACATCCAGGTTTCTGATGATACTTTACATCCAGGTTACAGATGATACCTGTACCTTACATCCAGGTTATTGATGATACCTTACATCCAGGTTACCAATGATACCTTACATCCAGGTAACTGGTGATACTTTACATCTAGGTTACCAATGATACCTTACATAAAGGTTACTGATGATACCTTGCATCCAGGTTACTGATGGTACCGTACATCCAGGTTACTAATGATACCTTACATCCAGGTTACTGATGATACTTGCATCCAGATTATTGATGATACCTTACATCCAGGTTACCAATGATACCTTACATCCAGGTTACTGAGGATACCTTACATCCAGGTTACCGATGATACCTTACATCCAGGCTACTGATGGCCCCTTACATCCACAATACCTTACATCCAGGTTACTGACGATACCTTACATTCAGGTTACCGATGATACCTTAAAGTCAGGTTACCAATGATACCTTACATCCAGGTTACCGATGATACCTTACATCCAGGTTACTGATGATACTGACCATCCAGGTTACCAATGATATCTTACATCCTGGTTACTGATGGTATGTTACATCCAGGTTATTGATGATACCTTACATCCAGGTTACCGATGATACCTTACATCCAGGTGACTGATAGCATCTTACATCCCGGTTACTGATGATACCTTACTTCCAGGTTACTGACGGTACCTTACATCCAGGTTACTGATGATACCTTATATCCAGTTTACTGATGATACCAGATTACTGATGGAACTTTACATTCAGGTTACTGATGGTACCTTACATCCAGGTTACTGATGATACCTTACATCCAGGTTACCGATGATACCTTACATCCAGGTTACAGATGATACCTTACATCCAGGTTACTGATGGCACCTTACATCCAGGTTACTGACAATACCTTACATCCAGGTTACTGACGATACTTTACATTCAGGTTACCGATGATACCTTAAATTCAGGTTACCAATGATACCTTACATCCAGGTTACCAATGATACCTTACATCCAAGTTACTGATGATACCTTACATCCAGGTTACCGATGATACCTTACATCCATGTTACTGATGGTACCTTACTTCCAGGTTACTGATGATACCTTACATTTAGGTTACTGATGGGACCTTACCTTAAGGTTACTTATGATACTTTACATTCAGGTTACTGATGATACCTTACATCCAGGTTACTGACGAAACCTTGCATCCAGGTAACCGATTGTACTTTACATCCAGGTTACTAATGGTACCTTACATCCAGGTTACTGATGATACCTTACATGCAGGTTACTGATGATACCTTACATCCAGGTTACTGACAATACCTTACATCCAGGTTACATCCAGGTTACTGATGATACCTTACATCCATGTTACTGATGGTACCTTACTTCCAGGTTACTGATGATACCTTACATTTAGGTTACTGATGGGACCTTACCTTCAGGTTACTTATGATACTTTACATTCAGGTTACTGATGATACCTTACATCCAGGTTACTGACGATACCTTGCATCCAGGTAACCGATTGTACTTTACATCCAGGTTACTAATGGTACCTTACATCCAGGTTACTGATGATACCTTACATCCAGGTTACTGATTATCCCTTACATCCAAGGTACTGATGATACCTTACATCTGGGTTACTGATGACACCATCCAGGTTTCTGATGATACTTTACATCCAGGTTACTGATGATACCTTACATCCAGGTTACTGATGGTACCTTACATTCCAAGTTACTGATGATACCTTACATCCAGATTACTGATGATATGTTACATTCGGGTTCCTGATGATACCTTACATTCCAATTACTGATGATACCTTACCTCCAGGTTACTGACTATACCTTACATCCAGGTTACTGACGATACATTACATCCAGGTTACTAATGGTACCTTACATTCAGGTTAATGATGATACCTTACATCCAGGTTACTGATGATACCTTACACCCAGGTTACTGATGATACCTTGCATCCAGGTTACTAATGGTACCTTACATCCATGTTACTGATGATACCTTGCATCCAGGTTACTGATGGTACCTTACATCCGGGTTACTGATGATACCTTACATTCAGGTTACTGATAATACCTTACATCCAGGTGATTGATTATTCCTTACTTGCATGTTACTGATGGTACCTTACATGCAGGTTACTGATGATACCTTACATTTAGGTTACTGATGATACCTTACATCCAGGTTACTGATGATACCTTACATCCAGGTTCTTGATGATACCTTCCATTCAGGTTACTGATGATACCTAACATCCAGGTGACTGATTTTTCCTTACATCCATGTTACTGTTGGTGCCTTACTTCCAGGTTACTGATGATACCTTACATTTACGTTACTGATGTGACCTTACCTTCAGGTTACATATGATACTTTACATTCAGGTTACTGATGATACCTTACATCCAGGTTACTGACGATACCTTGCATCCAGGTAACTGATTGTACCTTACATTTAGGTTACTGACAGTACCTTACATCCAGGTTACTGATGATACCTTACATCCAGGTTACTGACGATACCTTGTACCATTTAACTGATTGTACCTTACATCCAGGTTGCTAATGGTACCTTACATTCAGGTTACTGATGATACCTTACATCCAGGTTACTGATGATACCTTACATCCTGGTTACTGATGATACCTTACACCCAGGTTACTGATGATACCTTACATCCAGATTACTGATGATACCTTACATCCAGGTTACTGATGATACCTTACATCCAAGGTACTGATGATACCTTACATCTGGGTTACTGATGACACCTTACATCTGGGTTGCTGATGGTACCATACATCCAGTATTGATGATACCTTACATCCAGGTTTCTAATGATATTTTACATCCAGGTTACTGATGATACATTACATTCAGGTTACTGATGGTACCTTACACCCAGATTACTAATGATACCTTACATCCAGGTTACAGATGATACCTATACCTTACATTCAGGTTACTGATGGTACCTTACATCCAGGTTACTGATGGTACCTTACATTCAGGTTACCAATGATACTTTACATCCAGGTAACCAATGATACCTTACATCCAGGTTACTAATGATACCTTACATCCAGGTTAATGATGATACCTTACATCCAGGTTACTGATGATACCTTACATCCAGGTTACTGATGATACTTTACATCCACGTTACTGATGGCACCTTACATCCAGGTTACTGATGATACTTTACATTCAGGTTACCAATGATACCTTACATCCAGGTTACCAATGATACCTTACATCCAGGTTACTGATGATACCTTACATCCAGGTTACCGATGATACCTTACATCCATGTTACTGATGGTACCTTACTTCCAGGTTACTGATGATACCTTACATTTAGGTTACTGATGGGACCTTACCTTCAGGATACTTATGATACCTTACATTCAGGTTACTGATGATACCTTACATCCAGGTTACTGACGATACCTTGCATCCAGGTAACCGATTGTACCTTACATCCAGGTTACTAATGGTACCTTACATTCAGGTTACTGATGATACCTTACATCCAGGTTACTGATGATACCTTACATCCAGGTTACTGATGATACCTTACATCCAGGTTACTGATGATACCTTACATCCAGGTTACTGATGATACCTTACATCCAGGTTACTGATGATACCTTACACCCAGGTTACTGATGATACCTTACATCCAGGTTACTGATGATACCTTACATCCAGGTTACTGATGATACCTTACATCCAAGGTACTGATGATACCTTACATCTGGGTTACTGATGACACCTTACATCTGGGTTACTGAGGGTACCATGCATCCAGGTATTGACGATACCTTACACCCAGGTTTCTGATGATACTTTACGTCCAGGTTACTGACGATACCTTACATCCAGGTTACTGATGGTACCTTACATTCAAGGTTACTTATGATACCTAACATCCAGATTACTAATGATACCTTACATTCGGGTTCCTGATGATACCTTACATTCCAGTTCCTGATGATACCTTACCTCCAGGTTACTGACTATACCTTACATCCAGGTTACTGACGATACCTTACATCCAGGTTACTAATGGTACCTTACATTCAGGTTACTGATGATACCTTACATCCAGGTTACTGATGATACCTTACACCCAGGTTACTGATGATACCTTATATCCAGGTTACTAATGGTACCTTACATCCATGTTACTGATGATACCTTGCATCCAGGTTACTGATGGTACCTTACATCTGGGTTACTGATGATACCTTACATTCAGGTTACTGATAATACCTTACATCCAGGTGATTGATTATTCCTTACTTGCATGTTACTGATGGTACTTTACATGCAGGTTACTGTAGATACCTTACATTTAGGTTACTGATGATACCTTACATCCGGGTTACTGATGATACCTTACATTCGGGTTCTTGATGATACCTTCCATTCAGGTTACTGATAATACCTTACATCCAGGTGACTGATTTTTTCCTTACATCCATGTTACTGATGGTACCTTACATCGAGGTTGGTGATGATACCTTACATTTAGGTTACTGAAGGGACCTTACCTTCAGGTTACTTATGATACCTTACATCAAGGTTACTGATGATACCTTACATTCAGGTTACTGATGATACCTTACATCCAGGTTACTGATGATACTTTGCATCCAGGTAACTGATTGTACCTTACATTCAGGTTACTAACGGTACCTTACATCCAGGTTACTGATGATACCTTACATCCAGGTTATTGATGATACCTTACATTCAGGTTACTGATGATACCTTACATCCAAGGTAATGATGATACCTTACATCTGGGTTACTGATGACACCTTACATCTGGGTTACTGATGGTACCTTACATCCAGGTATTGACGATACCTTACATCCAGGTTTCTGATGATACTTTACATCCAGGTTACAGATGATACCTGTACCTTACATCCAGGTTATTGATGATACCTTACATCCAGGTTACCAATGATACCTTACATCCAGGTAACTGGTGATACTTTACATCTAGGTTACCAATGATACCTTACATCCAGGTTACTGACGATACCTTACATCCAGGTTACTGATGGTACCGTACATCCAGGTTACTAATGATATGTAAGCATCCAGGTTACTGATGATACTTACATCCAGATTATTGATGATACCTTACATCCAGGTTACCAATGATACCTTACATCCAGGTTACTGAGGATACCTTACATCCAGGTTACCGATGATACCTTACATCCAGGCTACTGATGGCCCCTTACATCCATGTTACTGACAATACCTTACATCCAGGTTACTGACGATACCTTACATTCAGGTTACCGATGATACCTTAAATTCAGGTTACCAATGATACCTTACATCCAGGTTACCGATGATACCTTACATCCAGGTTACTGATGATACTGACCATCCAGGTTACCAATGATATCTTACATCCTGGTTACTGATGGTATGTTACATCCAGGTTATTGATGATACCTTACATCCAGGTGACTGATGGTACCTTACATTCAGGTTACCAATGATACCTTACATCCAGGTTACTGATAGCATCTTACATCCAGGTTACTGATGATACCTTACTTCCAGGTTACTGACGGTACCTTACATACAGGTTACTGATGATACCTTACATCCAGTTTACTGATGATACCTTACATCCAAGTTTCTGATGGTACCTTACATCCAGATTACTGATGGAACTTTACATTCAGGTTACTGATGGTACCTTACATCCAGGTTACTGATGATACCTTACATCCAGGTTACTGATGATACCTTACATCCAGGTTACTGATGCGCAGGCAGTCATTTAGCCCCCAACATCCAGGTTACTGATGATACCTGATGGTTAAGGTGTTACCTTACATGCAGGTTTGAGTCTGATAATTGGCTAAGCTTACATCCAGGTTATCAATGATAACTTACATCCAGGTTATCGATGATACCTTACATCCAGGTGACTGAAGGTACCTTACATTCAGGGGTCTGATGATGCCTTACATCCAGGTTACTGATGATACCTTACATCCAGGTTATTGTTGGTACGTTACATCCGGGTTACTGTTGGTACCTTACATCCAGGTTACTGATGATACCTTACATTCGGGTTACTGATGGTACCTTACATCCAGGTTACTGATGGTACGTTACATCCAGGTTACTGATGGTACCTTACATCCAGGATACTGATGATACCTTACATTCAGGTTACTGATGGTACCTTACATCTGAGTTACTGATGATACCTTACATTCAGGTTACCAATGATACCTTACATCCAGGTTACTGATGATACCTTACATCCAGGTTACTTATGGTACCTTACATCCAGGTTACTGATGGTACCTTACATCCAAGTTACTGATGGTACCTTACATCCAGGTTACCAATGATACCTTACATCCAGGTTACTGATGATACCTTACATCCAGGTTATAGGTTCATAGGTTCATAGGTTGGTACTAGGCTATTGGCCATAATCCCTATGCAAGCCTAGCCATAACAATTCCCTGGATATTTCTTCCCACAATATTTGCTTCTCTGGGCCCCTGTCTAGCAGGGCGACTGACAGGATCCCCGGGGTGAATTTACTATCTCCCATCCAATCATCAAGGTTTCTTTTGAAGAGGTCCAATGAGGCGCTCTGCTTGACATGTATGGGCAGTCTATTCCAGAGTATGGGGAGTCTCTGGGTCAGGAACCTATCCCTCCAGCATGTTTTTTTCATTGTGATGATAAGGTTTAGATCCCTGGAGCGTGTGGCTCTGAGGGATTTGGAGTTCTTTAAGTGGAGCATGTCCAACAGCTCAGGGTTTGACATGGCCTTGTATGTTAAGCAGAGATCGCCTCTGAGTAGACAATAAGCCACAGAGTATAGCTGGAGTTTTTTTAGTCGGTCAGCATATGGCATCTGCTTTTGTCCTGTGATTCTTTTAGTGATGTGTTTCTCTGGCCTTTCCAGCTGTTGCAGATGTCTTGTGAGGTACATACCAAATGGGGCATTATACTCTATAATGGGTCTAATGAGGGATGAGTACAGTGGGACAATGACCTCCTTTTTTCTGGATGAAAAGCCCTTAGTGATGAGGTGTGCCACATAGAATGATTTCCTGACTGTTGTGGCGATGTGGTTATCGAAAGTGAGACCACTGTCCACCTGTGTCCCTAAGTCTCTCATCAAACTTTTGATGTTTAGTGTCCTGCCACCTATGTGGTAATTCATGGGTACATTTTTTTTCCAAAGGGGATAACTATACATTTCTTGGCATTAAGCTTGAGCCCATGGCTCTGGCACCAGGCATCTGTTTCTGTATGGCCCTTTTGTAGAATATCCACATCATTTGGGGATTCAATAATGGCTCCCAGTTTGCAGTCATCTGCAAACTTTGTTAGCCAGAGTCCCTTAGTGTTGGCCTGTATTTCAGAGAAGTAGATGCCAAACAAGAGTGGTCCCAGGACTGAACCCTGAGGTACTCCACTTGTCACTTGTCTGGAGCTTGATTTGGAGTCGGCTACTTTTACAGTCTGGGCTCTGTCAGTAAGCCAGTTGGCAACCCATCGAGTGATGTAGGGATTTATGCCCAGCTTAGTAAGTTACTGATGATATCTTACATCCAGGTTACTGACGATACCTTACATCCAGGTTACATTCCAGGTTACTGATGATACCTTACATCCTGGTTACTGATGATACCTTACATCCAGGTTACTGATGATAACTTACTTCCTGGTTACTGATGATACCTTGCATTGGGGTTACTGATGGTACCTTACATCCTGGTTACTGATGATACCTTACATCCAGGTTACTGATGATACCTTACATTTGGGTTCCTGATGATACCTTACATTCCAGTTACTGATGATACCTTACATCCAGGTTACTGACTATACCTTACATCCAGGTTACTGACGATACCTTACATCCAGGTTACTAATGGTACCTTACATTCAGGTTACTAATGATACCTTACATCCAGGTTACTGATGATACCTTACATCCAGGTTACTGATGATACCTTACATCCAGGTTACTGATGATACCTTACATTCGGGTTCCTGATGATACCTTACATTCAGGTTACTGATAATACCTTACATCCAGGTGACTGATTATTCCTTACATCCATGTTACTGATGGTACCTTACATCCAGGTTACTGATGATACCTTACATTTAGGTTACTGATGGTACCTTACCTTCAGGTTACTTATGATACCTTACATTCAGGTTACTGATGATACCTTACATCCAGGTTACTGACGATACCTTGCATCCAGGTAACTGATGGTTCCTTACATTCAGGTTACTGATGGTACCTTACATCCAGGTTACTGATGATACCTTACATCCAGGTTACTGATGATACCTTACATCCAAGGTACTGATGATACCTTACATCTGGGTGACTGATGACACCTTACATCTGGGTTACTGATGGTACCTTACATCCAGGTATTGACGATACCTTACATCCAGGTTTCTGATGGTACTTTACATCCAGGTTACTGATGATACCTTACATCCAGGTCACTGATGGTACCTTACATTTAGGTTACCGATGATACCTTACTTCTGGGTTACTGATAATACTTACCTTCAGGTTACTGATGGCACCTTACATCCAGGTTACCGATGATACTTAACATCCAGGTTACTGCTGATACCTTACAACCAGGTTACTGTTGGTACCTTACATCAAGGTTACTGATGATACCTTACATTCAGGTAACTGATTGTACCTTACATCCAGGTTACTGATGATACCTTATATCCAGGTTACTGATTGTACCTTACATCCAGGTTACTGATGGTACCTTACATCCAGGTTACTGATGATACCTTACATGCAGGTTACTGATGATACCTTACATCCAGGTTACTGATGATACCTTACATCCAGGTTACTGATGGCACCTTATATCCAGGTTACTAATGCTACCTTACATCCAGGTTACTGATGATACCTTACTTCCAGGTTACGGATGATACCTTACATCCAGGTTACTGATGACACTTTACATCCAGGTTACTGATGATACCTTGCATCCAGTTTACTGAAGATCCCTTACATCCAGGTTACAGATGATACCTTACATTACCAACATATTCCTATCTCTTCTGCATTATTTGCTGGTTCTATTTTGGATTGTCGGTAAGGTTCTGGTGTTTGTAAACTATCCTTTGCATGATTTGGGTCCATCTTTCTAGAATGACTTGTTTATTCCATATGTCCCTGCTAGGTTCAATGCCTGGTGACACAGGGGTTGTTAGTAGTTACATAGGTGAGCCATTAGACTTCTGGTGTGCATTTCTTTGAATATCAAGTACCTCATTTATGGAACCTACTACCTGACTGGCTTTGGGAGGGCCCAACATTGGTTGTTTCCATGAATGTCTTAAAACATACCTGTTCAACACTGCTTATAAAGGGGTAGGATGATTATAAGGCCTATTTATGTATTTTGTCATTCATTCATTTTTGCATTGTTATGTATCTTAATGTACATCAAAAACAATGCAGACTGATGGCATAGAATAACGGTGACTCAAATTTATTTTAACACTTTTCTCTATATTTATTATTATAGACCTCATTGGAAATAAATCAAGTCTCATTTCTGCTCATTAAATACTATCAGTTTAAAATATGTGATACACAAACAACCAACCACAACCATTTAACACCTTAATACAAAACTTTTAACTATAAATTTCAAATAAAACAGTAGTGTATACATAGTAAAAACATAATATATTATACAACACAGCTGCTTTATATTTTAAAACTGGACTAACAGTTAAAGATTCATTAACATCAGGTCTCATATGTATGTTATACTGTATTTGCCAAATTAACAGTCTCCTTTCTAATAACAATTTCCAATTCCACCCCTAGAAGAGAGCATCAACCTTTCCATAGTTCATAGGTTCAAAGGTTCATAGGTTCATACTAGGCTATCTGCCCTAGGGCATTTATAAGCCTAGCCAGAGTGTGTTTGGCTTTTGCCACCCATTTTAAATTAATTTTGCTATGCCCTTTTTCGAGGTTAGTATACTGTGCCTCTGTCTAACAGTGACACAGAAGTGATACCCGGGGTAAACCTACGATCTCCCATCCACTCATCAAGATTCCTCTTGAAGAGAGTCAATGAGGGACTCTGCGTAACCTGGACTTGGATTTTATTCCAGAGTGAAGGGAGCCTCTGGGTTATGAATCTGTCCCTCCAGCATGTCCTATTTATTTCAGTGCTGAGATTCAAGTCTCTCGAGCACGTAGCTCGATGGGATTTGGATTTTCTGAGGTGCAGCATGTCCATTAATTCCAGGTTGGACATGGCTTTATACATCAGGCACAGATCGTCTCTGAGCAGGTGGTATGCCACTGAGTAGAGCTGGAGTTTCTTTAACTGCGCAGCATATGGCATCTGTTTGAGCCATTTGATCCTCTTGGTGAGGTACTTTTGGGGTCTTTCCAGTTGCTGCAGGTGTCTGGTAAGGTACATCCCAAAAGGGGCATTGTACTCAATTATGGGCCTGATGAGGGATGAGTAAAGAGGCACGATGATCTCCCCTGATCTAGATGTGAATCCCTTCATGATTAGGTGGGCTATATAAAATGTTTTTCTAACCACTTTGGCCATGTGGTTGTCAAATGAGAGATTGCTATCAACTTGGGTCCCCAGGTCCCTAATTACTTCTTCTGTACTTAATGGATTACCACCTATGTGGTAATTTGTGGGCACTTTATTTTTGCCAAAGGGGATGACTATACACTTTTTGGCATTTAGCTTGAGGCCATGGCTCTGGCACCAGTTGTCTGTTTCTATGAGGCCCTTTTGGAGGATGCTTGTGTCAGCTGGAGAGTCGATTATGGCGCCCAGTTTGCAGTCATCTGCGAACTTGGTCAGCTGCAGTCCTTCCATGTTGGCCTGTACCTCCAAGAAATATATACCGAACAAGAGAGGTCCCAAGACTGAGCCTTGTGGGATGCCACTTGTAACTGGTTTGGAGTCTGACATGGCTCCAGCAATTCTAACCATGTGGGTTCTGTCCTTGAGCCAGTTTGCAACCCATCTAGTGACATAAGGGTTTATATTTAAGCTGGTGAGCTTATCTATAATGCCCGAGTGGGGTATTGTATCGAAGGCTTTTGTGAGGTCCAGGTAGGCTGTGTGGACCACCTTCCCCTCGTCAATGGCCTTGGTGACTGTTTCAAACAAATCGACCAGGTTTAAGAGGCAGGATCTGCCCTTAACAAAGCCAAACTGGGTAGGATCCAGTGTCTGTAGATCCCCAATATCTTTATTTATGAGGTCCATGATGATCCTTTCCATAGCTTTGCAGACCAAGCTAGTCAGGTTTATGGGGCAATAGTTTCCAGGATCCATTGAGGCACCACCTTTGTGGAGAGGGACCACTGTTGCTGTACGCCACTCTTTGGGTACATATCCTGTAGTAAGGCTGAGATTGAACAGTAGTTTTATGTCTGAGTTTAGCTCTTCTTGAAGTTCATGCAAGATGCAGCCCGGGACACTGTCTGGTCCCATTGATGCTGTGTTTTTTACTTTGGAGAGGGTGGCTCTTACCTGAGCATCTGAGATGTCAGGGGGGCAGCACTCTGCTGGGATAGATATTTGCCCTTTTGGTGGGGAGGGGGGGAGTTTGCACTCAACCTGTCAGCTAGGATGTTGACAATGTCTGTGAGTTCGGTGTATTTTTTGTCATTTTGGACTAATTCTGAGCATATCTGGGAATTCCCACCCAGGTTCCTGACAAAGCCTTGTAATTAACCTTAGTGCCCCATGCAATTTTTCTCTCAAAGCTGGCCTTAGACGATTTTATGAGTGCCCATAGTTTTTTGCTAATACTGATCAGAGATGCCTTCCCTTTTTGGGGTTTTGCTCTATCATGTAGTAGATTCCTCCTTCTATTGTATAGTTTGTTTATGGCTGGGGTCCACCAGACAGGACGTCTGCCTTTGGAGGATTGGGTCTTGGTTTTATTTGGGATTGCATGATCCATGCATTCCTGAAGGTGTTCATAGAATGCATTTATAAAGGATTCTGCGGTCTGGGCCGTATTTTCCACAGGCCCGGAGGCTTTGAAGGATTCCACCTCAGTTTTGAGGAGTGTGAAATTTGCTTTAGAGAAATTTTTCACTGTGGTTTTCTGGGCAGGGGGTGGGGTCGGGATGTGAATATCCAGTGAGATTAGTTTATGGTCTGATCTTACCAGTGAGGGATACACTTCTGGTCTGGAGCATAGAGTCCCCATGTTGGTGATGATCAGGTGATGATCAGGTCCAGTATGTTTTCCCCTCTTTTGGGAGTGGTAACAAGTTGTTCCATAGCATTTGAGTTTATAAATTCTAGGAACCTTTGGGCTAGGGTGTTGGAGCTAGAGTAATGCTCCCAGTCTATGTTTGGGTAGTTGAAGTCACCCAATATAATGGTGTTTGGAGAGACCTTCATATTTTCCAGTGTTCTCAGGAAGGCCAGTGGGGTTCCTGGGTTTGGGAGGGTGGTCTGTAGCAGGCTATAAACTGGAAGGCAGTTTTACCCACTGTTAGTTGCACATGGATAGTCTCTGATGCTTTGTGCTGTGCCACCAACCTGGAGGTGTGGGTATCTTTGACTAATATTGATACTCCCCCTCCTTTTGTGGTTAGGTCCAAGTTTTGGGGCCAAAAAGCATGGTATGAGGTATAACCTGGTAGTGCTGGGGTGCTCTCGGGAGCCTTGAACCAGGTTTCTGTTACTGCACAGATATCGATGTTCTCCATGCTAAGGAGAGTTTTGAGTGCGTGCATCTTGAGGTTTAGACTTCTGGCGTTGAGTAGCATTACTCTTAGTTTCTTATCCCTTGTGATACCTATGGAGGTGGGTTTGTCTTTTGAGCCTTGCCTAAAAAGGGCACTATGGGGGTAGCAAGAGCCTTTGCCAATATCCAAAAGCCCAGGGGTGACAGGTGCAAGCCGTCCCTAGCCAAGCATCGTGGCTTGTCGAGCATGTCATCCCAGGCTGACAGGCATTGGATCCCCTTTGAATGACACCAATACTTAAGCCAATTGTTGAAATTGATCATCTTGTCTTCATATTGTGGCATTATTCTTGGTGAGGGTAAGATGCTACTCAAGGTCAGGGTCATACCGGCCTGGGCTACATGCTCAGATAGCTCCTCTATTTCTCTTTTCATGTAGTCCAGGGAGGTATGTCGTAGGTCATTCACACCAGCATGGACAATGACTGAGTCATATTTGTACTTGCCTTGGAGTGACCTGAGTGCTTGTGTTATGTGGCGGATCCTAGCGCCCGACAGGCAGCTCACCGTGACCTTCTCCTTGTTCAGCCTGGTGAGCGGGACGTCAGTGTGCCTGATGATAGAGTCACCTATTACAAGTGTATCAGGTGTGTTGTTTAAGGGCTGTGACTGTTCAGCACACTGGCTTTGTGAGCTATGTGTTGCACATGTTTTGTTTTGGGGTAGCGGTTGCTTGGGTGTCTGCTTTGGAGGTCTCTGCTGCTTAGGCAGATTTTTATTTAGAGCCTCCGAGTATGTTTTTGTGTGTTTATGTGTTTGGTTTGCTGTCATGGTAGGTCTATGTGAGACTGGAATTGTAGTGAGTGTGGTTTCCTTCTCCTCCTGACTGGTTATGCCAGTACTGAGTTGAGAGAGCTTAGCCTCCAGTTTGGCTATATGGTTGCATCTCTCACATGTGTTGGAATTTGTTGGGAGGAGGAGAGGGTTGTCTGTGTACATGAGGCAGTTGTAACATTGCCTCAAGATTCCCAGATTCACCAGCTGGACCAGAGAGAAGATTGACAACTGACCTTTGGACATGCTAGAATAGTATTGGGAATTCCTTTATAATTGAAAAAAGGGCCAATGGGGAACAAGGTACTCAAGGGGAGTTTGTGAGGGTGTAGTGCTTTTAATTTTTAGTGCTGACTTATATAATTGCTTTAGTGAGCAAGTGCCAGGTAACTTAAATGCAATGTGTTACAGGTAACTTAAATGCAAAAATGACAAACAGTAACTTTCTTTCAAGTAAAACAAGGAAATAAGTACAGTAAGCAATGCAGATATCACTAGGGATCCACAGAAGTGCTGAAAAGCCACATTTTAGGTGGAATTAGCGTTTCAGGGGAAATAATAAGTAAACAAACAACAAGTATACAAACAAAGCTAGATTCAGCAGGCGTGGATCTAGTCTATGCTACAGCAAACAAGGTGTACCAATTTCAGTAAGAAACAGTTCAAATATGCAGGCACTATAAGCCTTTAACCAGAAATTCCCAGCTCAGAAGGGCAGAGTCCAGCCTCTCCTCCCACAAGAGTGCAGACCACGAACCTTCTTAATGTAAAATAACTGGCCTGAAGCCCAAGTGCTTAAACCAGAACTAATACACTTTTAGAATAACAGACACTGAGCCCTCAATCAGCAGTTCCCAACTTAGAAGGATGTAAGCTACCTGTCCTGTTACCACAGTGCAGGCCACAAACCTTCCTAATGTAAAAGAACTGGTCTGAAGCCCAAGTGCTTAATCAAAAGACTTAGAATGATAGCTACACTTTAATCAAGTTACTACCAAGCAGTAATAAATACAATTGAATACTTTAAAGAATGCCTGGATTAGTGCTCAAGTTATACAAACAAAGCTAGATTCAGCAGGCCTGGATCTTGTCTATGCTACAGCAAACAAGGTGTACCAATTTCAGTAAGAAGCAGTGAAGAACACATGTTTTTTAAAGTTTGAACAATTAGCAGAACACTTATATAATGTATTAATTTTATCCTTGCTACTTACACTATATACATTTTGATATCTTCTAATAATGGCTTCTTCATTTTCCCACATAAAATGCTCTGTAGGACTCAAAGAGCATGAGACATACCACACTTGATGTAGCACAACTGAATTTTCACTAAATGGGTGGTGGGTGATTTTCCTTTATTATAACCTGCAACTTCCACAAATGTTTACAAGCACTGCAGTCATTCATTTTTCCATACATGTGTTCCCTGAACTAATTAAAGCCACACACATGCAGGCATCTCTGAAGTGTATCACCGTTCATTCCCAAATTAGGATAAGTCTAATTTCCATGCTTGGTAGGTAGTTCTCAAGGAACACTGTCAATTAATAAACCAAGTTTCTGCTCTTGCATGATTTATCCTATGAGTTTCATTCCCAGTTGGTTTAACAGTATTTTAAAATTGTGAAAGATGGAACATCACAATACCTCACAGTTCATCTTTCTTCTCCTTCCAAACTGCAAGGATTAAAAGACAAGCCATTAAGCATTCCATTGTTAAACATTAGAACCTGTGCCAATTGCTGAGCATCACACATTGCAAAGCTGAATGTCATGTTTTACACCTTTACTGTTATGTGATATAAGTAGTGCCAATGTGTCTGCTTAGGAGTCCATCTGCTGTCAATCTGTAATTGGTAAGGCTATGCATCTCTATGCACTACCAGTTTCTTGTGAGGTCTGAATTGGGCCCCTATTCAGACAATTCTTTTAGCTTGACTTTTGCAGACATGGCTAATGAGGGAGATAATAGCACTTAATTTAGAGCACAAAGGTGGTAGGAGTCCAAGATATTTGTGGCACTCATCATGAAGCTCTACAGTTGTAGGCTGCTGTAGGGGGTTATACTGGGTCTCAGTATAAGACTAAGGCATTCTATGCACTAAGGAGTAATACCATCATCATTATAGTGACTTTAAGAAGCGTCACCAGGACCTCCTAAGCCCATAGGAGGTTGAATTTAGGATTGCAAACACCCATCAGTTGTGTCAGAATACTGAGTCATAATGTTTCTATGATATGGCATTAATGATCTAGCCAGCCAACACAGTGACTCATTATGTTTTCATTTATATTTCTTTTTGTACTGTGAAACTGCAGAAGAAATAGCAGCAAGCCATGAGGTGCACCTGTAGAAATTAACTCACCTTAGAGAGGTACAGGGTAATTATGAATCTGGTTCATATTCAAGCCAGAAATTTTATTTCATTTAATTCCATCACTCAGTAGCATCTTGATCAAGTATATCTCAACCTTGATCTCAAACAAGCATGCCTTCCCTGATAATTCTTGCTGCTTGTATTAGGCAATGAAAAAATCAAATTAAATGTGTGTGGGTTCAATACCCAGAAACTGCAATTACTGCAATTATACATCAGGAATAACTCAGTTATGGTAATTGCAATTATTACATTTGAATGCATATTTCCTCTCCATTACAGAGAAATGAAGGCTGCTCTTTGTTATGTCATAGTAGTAAAATTTGTTTATTGTATTACACATTAATACTTTTCCATCATATATGGATGTGGCAAAGGTGTACAATTGTAAATTATCATAACTGTTTACTTATTGCTAAACAAAGTTTATTGAAAAATACAGTAATGTCACATGCCATGTATCAAATTATCTGTTTTTTTGACTCCTTCACCCTCTCTCTCTCTCTCTCTCTCTTTTCAAAGGGGTTATAATCTATTAACATTCTGCTGTTTGTATGCCTTGCTGCTGAAAAATAAATGACCAACAGCATAGAGAGGAAGACCAGCCACTGTGGCTCAGCCTCCAGTACCTCCACAGATAGCAGCACAGACACCCAGCACTTTGGGGTCACAAACTGTTAGTGTTGCCTCCAAAAGCCCTGCCCTACTTGTTCTATCTGCATAAGTTAGCTCTGCCCCAGCTGTTGATGCAGTGGTACCTCTGAGAGCAGTAGCAGTGGAGGTGAAGATTTTGTCACCCGGCAAGAGCTGACAGGGCAGGGGGAAGATATCATGGAGAGGGGCCTTGGTGCATGTATTGGCAGGGTTGAAAAGGTATAATGTCAGACTGCAAAGGTGATGCTACATCTGGCACTGACCCATGGAGTTGCTGTAGGAGACAGTGATGAGTTCTGAGGATGAGGACTAGATTCTTACTGTTCTCAAGTCTGGACGTAGATGAGCCTCCTATGTCCCCTACCTATCCCCAGTCATGGTGTTCCCCAACCTTTTGTCTCAATCCCCATTTCTGTCTGTCTTGTATGTCCTGGATATCTGCATATGCTTCCTCACCTACCCTATCTACATGACCATTTAAGCACCTTTCCCAACATTCCTTTCTCTCCCCCCAAAAAAATAAACATGGGCATCTGCCACCCTCAAAAAATTATGCCCAATACATAGTTCTTCAATTCACCTATGTGTCATCTTGGCACATCTGATTTGGTCTAACTGGTCATATAACATTATTCTGTTGTTGTCACCCATCACTGTGTGCTGACTCCCCAAATTCAAAAAATTGTGTGCACAACTGTGCATTTATGTTGTTAAGAAATGAATAGCTATGGTGCTCTCCCATGATCCTCCTGCAAATTCTTGTAATCATTCCCCTATGTCCCACCCTTATGCAATCATACCAACATGAAGTTGAAGTAAAGTTTGACTGATAATCCACTGGTTTACAACAACAAATGTCTATGAGATCCCATAATGTTAAACATGTCACTCTCCCACACAGAAATGTAATGAATGTGAAGGGCAGTACCTGAATTTTAGTAGAAAAGTATGTAATTACTTGTGACAGTCATAGTGCTGTTACATTGTCCTGTGCACACATATGCATTTGTTGCACAACCTGTGATGCACAGTACCATTTGTTCCAAACAGTGGGTTTTCAAGAAGTACTAATATGCTAATTCACATTGCTAAAGTCAGTCTTCTTCTATGGTGCTTGTGACTATTACAGTGCTTTTTATACTGTGTAACTAGATAGGTAGGAGATTCAATGCTCAGCACATGAGACTTGTGAGTGTGTGTCTATATAAGTGTATATAATGCTTGGTGCTCTATCCACTCTCCCTGAGAAGACTATATTTAACTTTTCACATAGGTCCCTTATCCAACTGTTTTGTGAAACACAGTGAGGAAGTCACCATGAAAACAAGTGCACTCTCTCTCCCCTTAAGAATCAGACTTCTCCTGTGGTACTTGCGACTAATACATTGCATTCTACATTGTGTAACTAGAGGTAAGAGGTATAATGCTCAGCATATGAAATGTGTGTGTGTGTGTGTGTGTGTGTGTGTGTGTGTGTGTGTGTGTGTGTGTGTGTGTGTGTGTGTGTGTGTGTGTGTGTGTGTGCATGTGTGACTGTGTGTAGTAGTTGATGCTGTGCCCACTTCCTCTAAGAAGAAAACATTTAACTCTTTGCACAGTTGCCTTATCTCACTTTTTCTGAAACACAATGATGAGGTCATCATTAAAAAAGGGCACTCTCTCTCCCCTTAAGAATCAGACTTAGTTTGTGCCACTTGCAACTAATACAGTGCCTTCTAGATGGTGTAACTAGATAGGTATAATGTTTGGGTCTCTATTAAATAAACAAAATGACTCTTTTGTTGACATATAAAACCAGAAACAACAAAACAGCGAAGTTATGGAACAGCAATTTTTTTTCCCAGGGGAAAAAAAATCACTGTTCCAAAAAAAAATTATAAACACAAAATAAAGTGGGGGGGTTTCACCCCCACACCCCTACTTAAATATACCAACTCCAAGATTGCATCGCAGTGGAAGAAACAGTAAAGTCCCAAGAATGCCCAGTGATTTTTTTTCCCTAGGAAAGTTCGATAACTTTGCTGTTTCCTAATTTCAGGTTTTACATGTCAACGAAAGAGTGTTTGGTCTTTCATCATTTATTTTTATTAATATAGACCCATAATGTTCAGTGTGGGAAACTTGTGTATGTGTGAAAGTGTGTAGTAGTTGGTGCTGTGTCTACTTCACTTTTTAAAAAAGGTTTTAAGTTTCTTCTGACTAGGAATGGGGATATTTCCAATGTTCTTATCGAGTTGAAATTGTATACTAAGAAATTGAATTTTCAGTTGTTTTTCAAAGATTCTCATGATGAAACAAGTACCATTAGACATCTGTTTTCATGGAAGAGCATGTTCAACCCCACCCCCATTACATCCTATATTGGCTAGCTTTAAGAAAATTTGTACCTTTTTTAAAAAGTGAAAAGAAGGTACCTGTAATCTCCATTTCAGTGTAATTAAAATATTAAAACCTTCAAAGCTTAACATTTTCCCTTAAAAATGAAATAATATGGTCTCCATTAGCAACTTCTATCAATATCTGTTTGCCCTGTTGTTGGGGCAGTAACAGAGGGGTCAGAGGAAGTTTTGGAGGAACAGCAAGGTAAACAGATATTTACAGAAGTTACTAACGGAGTCCATATTATTTCATTTTTTGAAGGGAAAATGTTAAGCTTTGAGGGTTTTAATAATTCAATCCTCCATTGCATACTATATTGGCTAGCTTTGAGAAAATTTGTACAAGAGAGATTTACCAGGCATACCATATTAACAATTAAAGTTATTTTAATTTGACTAAGGATGAGGCTATATTGTTAAACAATTTGAGGGAGAATGACATCAGAATTATGAAGCCGGACAAAGAGGGCGGTGGTAGTTGACAAAAATGACTACGTTAATGACATTACAAACTTGTTGTTTGACACTAACAAATATGAGAAAGTGTCAAAGAATGAAATTAAGATTGCACATCGGGAACTACAATTATTTTTGTAAGATAGTTTACTACAGGGTAGCATAAACAAAGAGCTTTTTAACTTTTTGTCTAATGAGCCCCCTTACATTCCTACAGTTTTTGGCATTCCAAAATTCCATAAAGATGTCATACACCCACCCTACCAGCTTATAGTGGCAGCACATAATAGTTCTATTTATTGTTTAGGAGTATTTGTTGATTGAATATTCAAGGAAACATTACATCCTATTACATATGTATTATCTGACTCTTGGGATTTTCTTTCTAGAATCCAACAAGAATTTTACATGGAAACTAGTGGATTTTCCACTATTGATGTAATGGATTTGTTTGGTTCCATTCCTCATGAGATAGGACTGGAGCTGTGAAGCCTTAGTAGAATTCACATCACTAAATGGTACTTTAATTAATTTTGTTATGGAGGTGATGGAAAAGATTTTGTCTAACAATTTTATTACATCTGAGAATGAGTTTTTTAAACAACTAAAAGGGGTAGTGACGGGCTGAAGCTGTGCCCCTACATATGTGTACCTAGTCATGGCATCCTAGGAAAATAGTTATGTGTTCAGTTCAGGGTTTCAAAACCATTGGTTGAGATATTTGCATTACCTTGATGACAATTTTATTTTGTGGAAAGGTAATGCAATGGTAGTGGAAGAGGTTTTTGAACATATTAATAATGTGTGTTCTTATTTTAAATTTAGACACTTTTTCAAAAGATGCTATTGACTATTTAGATGTAACTTTGAGCAGGGACAAGAAAAGAGGTGTTTTCACATACAAGGTATTTAGAAAGCTGACATAGTCAAATAGTTTTTTAGCATTTAGTAGCAGTCACCTCTTGTATATAAAAAGGAACATTGTCAGAGAACAAATGATACGGGGTGCAAGAATGTGTTCTGTACTGGCTGACTTTAATAGGGAGTTGGGGAATCTTATATATATGTTTGTAGCAAGGGGATACCTGGCAGACTGGGTTCGAGAACTAGGTACGGAAATTTTAAATGGGTGGGGGACTAAGTATATCCCCCTTTTAGGTAGCCCCCAAGTAACTGGTAGTAATACTTCACAGGAAGATAATGGCTGTTTTTCCTACTCTATGGTCACTATCTTTGACCCTTTTGGGAGTAAGGCACGGAACATTGTGACTAAGAATTGGATAATATTTGAAGGGAATAGTGAAGTTACTTGTATATTAGGAAACATGCCTTCATTTGTCTATAAAATGGGGCACAATATTTGGAACATCCCCTCTACATCAAGCACTCAGTCAAGGGTACTATGAGATGTGGGACATGTAAATATTGTCCTTACATTATGATAGAGAAAAACATCTTTATAGGTGACCCCTTGCAAAAGGTGGAGTTAGTTGGAGGGAATTGTGGTACCAAGGGTCTAGGGTATGTGGCTGTATGTCAAGGATGTAATGGATTTTAACTGGAAAAACTGAGAAGGTATTCCATAAATATATCTATGGACATCTATATGCTACTGAAGTCAAAAACATTAACAATGCTTTATATAAGCATGTCTTGTCTTGTGACAGTCATAAAGGTATTGTTTTGGGAATTTAGAGGCTACTAGGAAAGATTTTAGGGGTGGTAATTGGGAAAATAATATTGCTAAAAGTGAACTGAGATGGCAAATAAGACTAAATGCCACCAATTTGTCTGGTATGAATGAACACTTGTCTCTAGTAGCTATTTTAAGGGAAACAGCATTGGTTCTGTAAAAGATTTGTTAATAGGTTGTCAAATACTGTATTTATACATTGATTTACTTTCACAATTGTGAAGTTCTAATTACTACTGTTTGATTTAATATATAGTAAGAGCAATCTTATTTGAAGGATGGTTTAATTGTTTAATAACTTAATATGGCATGATTGATTGTACATGTATTTAAAGGCAATAATAGAGAGGACTTTTGTTTTGATAAAGTCCTGTAGTTAGACGGACAAAGTGCTTACCTTATTTTTGTCTACTGTATGAGTGTTTTTTAACTGTTTTGCTGTGCTGCTAAAGTGTGGTTTCACTACTAGATGGCCTCAAGGTGATCACTAGTAGATTTTCAGTGTTGTAGTTTATGGTTATCCACTTTTCACGCCTTTGTGTATTATTTTATTGTCATTCAAAACTACACCACAGGGTAGCTGAATGAATTTGTGATGCTTCGTTCCCAGTGCAAAAACACACATACAGAGAAGAAGACTGTTGTTGTTGTTGTGTCTTTCGGCTTTTCCCGGTTAGGGGTCACCACAGTGGAACTCTGATTCGCTAATGATTGGCAGTGGATTTTTACGTGCCGAGTTGCCAGCCCTGATGCACAACCTTCAACGAAGGTACGCACAGAGAAGAAGAATAATAACATAAAATAAAATTAAATTAAAAATGAAATAACATAATCACATAGTGACCAGACACACTTTACATATAAATAGATTTGCATAACAACATGTGCATGATATTACCATAACATAAAAACTAAGCAGCATATGGAATGGTCAGCATGAATATTGCACAGTGTCATTTATACTGCACTTTACAGAGTCCTACGGTAAGTAAGTTGTGAACCAACATTAAATATGCACATCAGTAAGTTACTGCACATGAAAAATCTTAACACTTGTAGTGCAACAAAGCCCGGATATGTAAGGATCTGTACAGTCAGATATCCAGCATAACTATGCAGTAGGAGGGGAAGAATGCATTGACAGTCTCCTAGCTCATTTTTCCCAACAGTTCAGTAGTCTGATGGACAGAGAAAAGAAACTGTTGTTAAGTCTAGAAGTCCTACAGTGCATACTTTTGTATCTCCTACCCAAGGAGACGTGGGAAAACATACGATTTGCAGGATGCAAAGTATCATTGGATATCTTTCTGGCTCTACTGATGCAGCATGATTCATGTAGGTCTTCCAGAGGTGTAAAAGAGGAATCAATGGTTTTCTCTGCTGCCTTTAAAACTCATCTAAGAGCCTTGTGATCAGAGGTGTTGCATCCCCTGTATGAGACAGTGATGTTATTGGTGAGAACACTTTCAATGGTACCACTGGAAAAAGTTTGGATGATAGTCTTCGATACTTTTTCCTTCTTCGGTTTCCTTAGGCCAGTTTCTTATCTGTTATGCTTTTAACATTTATTGCAGTAAAATGATCACTGGCATTGGGGATTGGCTGTTCTTGGGTTAGAGAAGTGGGAGAGAATTCTTTGTGTTCATTGTGACAGGTAGGGTGAGGATTAGTATATCTCCTCCTAGAAAGATTTTAATATGTTGGGAAATTATGCATACTTGTTTTTTGGAGAGGATTCTTGCAAGTTTTTGTTTTGGTTTGAGATGAAGTACAATTAATCAGTCTATATTTGGAATAAAGATAAGGGTCAGTATTAAATATGCTTGGTGCAATATCTGGAGAGTGTAAGGAGGAAGTATGGATGGCTGGTTGGGACAGAGTTGAAGTGATATTAACAGATATTATTGAGTCATAGTAGGATGAAATATGTTACAGTAGTAGGAGAAGAATAGAAGTTAAGATAAAGAGAGGCATAATTAAGTACAGGAATTTGTATTTTATAGATGTTAAGTAGTAGGGAAGTAGCAATGAAGAAGGAAACAAGAAGTTGCAGGGCAGTAGAAGATTCAACAATGGTAAATTCTGAAATGTAATGGAGGATAGGTAATAAGAGAAGTATTTTCTATAAAAAAAGAGAGTTAAGTTATCCAATTATCTTCTCTGGAATGTAAGGAGTAGAGCGGTATGAAAGGCTAGAGTATAATGATGTCGTCAACATAAGAAATGAGGGTTTATTTGGGAAAAGTTAAAGATACAATGTGGAATAGATACATACTATTAGGGATGGTAGTGATTATGAATAGATATAATGCAAAGCAGTTTGGGAGGGAGAATATAGTTGGGAATGAGGCTAAAAATGAAATGGAGATGGGGAAGTAGGAAGCACGAAACAGAAGGGTACATATGGAATTAATAAGGGCATATGAGGTGGGTTTTAGAATAACAGTCACACGTGAAATGTGAATATAGGAAGTATAATGTTAGGGTAAGAGCAGTTGATGGTAATTGTGGGTACCGGAGCTGAACTGAGCTGGTTTTCCCATGCTCAAGTTAAATTGCAGCTAAGAGCAATCAGTTTTTAGCCAGGGCAAAGCACAAATTAAAACATTTTTGTCATTTCCTGAGGCTCAGTAACTGGCATGTACAATCTGGTCTCCTGGTCAAGAAAAAGGAGATAGCGGCCAACTTAGTAAGAGGTCCTTAGAGAGCATGGGCTAGGTCTTTCATGATAAATGTGCTTATATTATAAAATGACACATTTCTCCATAAAGGTCAGATGTAGTGACCACAGGTTCTGAAATGAAAGAAACACTCTGCTAAACTGTAATATTATATTTTATTTATTTTTATTTATTTATTTATTTTATATTTGTTTACTAGGAGTGACTGGCTGGGCCAAAGGCTAATTTTCAATGGAGGCTTGGGGAGAAAAGCACCAACTAACAGAACTGTGACAAATATACAACATGTTACAAAATAAAACAATGGTGAGAACAATAGCAACAAATATGTAAACAACATTATTATATATTTTATTTAACATTTCTTAATCAGGAAAGTCTGACTTGGAATGAAGCCAATTTTCAGTGGAGGCCTGATGAGAAATGCTCCAGATGCATGTCTTTATAACATGGGAGGAAACTGGAGCACCCAGAGGAAACCCACACAAATGCAAGGAGGACATGCAGACTCCACACAGAAGGCACCCCAGCTGAGAACTGAACTGGAGAACATCTTGCTGTGAGGTATCAACACTACTACTGCACCACTGGGCCATCGAGTGTAATAAATTTGTAATAAACATATAAGCAAACATCTCTGAGAAAAAAGTGAGAATTAATATGAAAAGGTACATGAACTTTGGTATACAAGTCTGAGAATGGATGATTTGTGAGTTTGATGTATTACAATATTACAGGAGTTTGACTAGTGTCTTGGGTGTGGTGGTAAGGACAGAGTGTAGTAGAGCTAAAAGTTGTAAGAGATAGATTTGGGGCAATAAAGGGGTCTATATCACTGTGTTGAAAGACAAACCCCCGGATTCACGAATCTTTCGTGTAAGACTAAATAAGTCTTACTCGGAAACTGCAGTTGAACATTATGACATCAGCATGCCATGCATATTCATGAGGGCATGCTGACTCCACTCCAAGTCCAACACGGACCATGCAGGAAGGCAGGGGGCGTGTCTGACTGCCGAGCAGTCCAAAGGTCCACACCCCTGCAAATGTTTGAATTGTGAAATGTCAACACACATGAGTGAGTCCGCTCAAATGTCTACGTACCCAACACTACACTCCCTCACATTGTAAACCCCCTGTACAGTTATGAAAAGTAAAACTTTTTTTTTTCTAATTCCCAATATAGCTATCCGTATTTGCACGTGTTTGCGCAGGTGTGCCCATTGCTTAGCTGCAGTTAGCAATCTTGACATTGAACAGCATAATAAGGAATGTTAATGCAAATAAAGCCAAATATCAATACCGTAGTGGTAGAGCCTTTGCACAAAGAGGAGGCATTCATGGTTTGAGTCCCACCACTCCCCTTTCTATTTTATGTTTTAAATTAGTATATGGAATAATTCCTGACATATATGAATAAAATTTTACTAAAAAGCATTGAAATGGCCTATGTATCAGTGAACAAAATGTATATTTATAAAGGATCCTGACATATAATTGCCCACAGTTAAGCAGTGCTTTACCCAGTGCAATAGAGTTGCCCATAGCCAAATAGCGCTTTACCCAGCGCAATATAGTTACCCGCAGTTAAGCAGCACTTTACCCAGCGCAATATAGTTGCCCGCAATTAAGCAGCGCTTTACTCAGTGCAATAGAGTTGCCCATAGCTAAATAGTGCTTTACCCTGCGCAATCGGTTTGCGCGGAGGGGTACACCATGTCAATCAGTGCACCGTCGGGCAACGTGGAGCAACGTAGAGCAAAGTTGCCTAAACATAGCCACACCCTCTAGCCTGTCTGGACAGTAGTAAAATAAAAAGCAATGACAAGGTTCGAACCCGAGACACTGTGCACCATAATCAAAGTACTGAACCAGCAAGCCATGACAGCTTAGGATAAACAGCCACTGTTAACATACATATACTTATAAATGGTAGATTAACCATTGCTAAGCAGGTCTGCAGTCAGCCGAGAATTTTCGAAAACAGCCAATCACAAAAATGTGTGGGAAATGCGGCATATTTAAGCCCCATAGGCGGGAATACTCGCCATAACTGATTGTAGCTCCCATCTGCAGTTAGAATGGCTGGTGCTGGAGAGGGTACATGCTTTCGAGCACAACGCTGGGGCATCGAGGATTCAAGATACATGGTTTGTTTCCTTGCCCACCATCATGAGTCAAGACTCCTGCAGGGCCAGTTCCAAGGGATGGAGTACAAGGCAGAGGCTTGGAACCGGTTAGCTCATGATCTCACCAGTGCCACAGGAGTTCCTCGGACTGGTGAGCAGGTCCGTCACCACCATGCAGAGATGGAAGCAGGACCTACTGAACTGATGGATACAGGAGGCCCGTGGGATGCAAGATACCCCACTACTGAGTAGGTAGCCATGGAATGCAGTATGTAAGACATGCTAATTTAGTCTATATAATGGATAGGTATGTCTCAATATCCCTTCATTTACTTCACAGCTGCAGGTGTCCATGCTGCGAATCAGCAAGCCTATGCAGATAGGCTGCTAGGGCTGCACCACCAGGCAGGTTATTAATTATTCTGCATGTATTGTTATATAAAATTGGTGAGAGAGCCTGAAAGAAAGTATTGTAGCCCAATAATACAGTCATAAAATGCCCTGAATAATTCCTCTGTATGTACTGTTATATAAAATAAGTCAGAGAGCCAGAAAAAGAGTGTAGTAACCCATTAAGAAAGGTAAAATAAGTCCAGAATAATATTTCTGCATGTATTGTCATATTAAATAAGTGAGCGAGCCTGAAAAAGAGTGTTGTAACCTATTAATAAAGGTATAATATGTCTTGAATATGTCTTCCGTATGCACTGTAATATCAAATAAAGGAGAGAGCATGTAGAAAAGTGTGTAATGTAATTAATAAAGGTATAATACTTGGAGTGTGTCTGTGTCACTTACTTTGAAATGTTGTTGTACCCTTGCATTATACAAATAGTACTGTTGTAATAAGTACTGTCAACCCACAGTTGGGCAGTCCCATATAAAGTGGATGATGGAAGTGCCAGTAGCTGTGAAGCATATATACAGTCCTCAACAGTCAGTTAATGGCTGGCATGCATAAGTAAATCTAGCACACAAGTAGCTTGTTAATGTGTTCCCCAGAAATGTGAGAGTGCTACACAAAATGTAGGGTTCTGTAGAGATTTAACTGAAAATGTCACATGAACACATCCAGATATGTAGATATAGAAATATAAATAAAGTAAATAACTATGTAGCAGTAACATCTGCATCTCGGACAGTTAGTATGTCAGATATAGGCCAGGTATATAATGAACTAGCCAAACCCATTACACAAACTAATGCATGTTGCCAAGTGTAATAATACATGTAGGGGATATACACCTGCAGTCAATAGGAATGTAGTGTAGACTAAAAGTACTTATAAGATGTTAATTGAGGTTTCTTTCTACACCCTACTATATGTGCATAAACAATGCAATTCCACACCTCAATGGGTATGCCTAATGTCAAAACATTTGTTGGGACATATGTCCTATTGTTCTATAAATATCTGCATTTACTTTGATGCATGTGCCCTGTTCAAACACCACAATCTTGGTGGCCTGTTGCCACCAATCATCCCTGCATGCTGTTGGAATGTCCACTGTTGTTCAATATATGCATTTGTTACGCTTGCTGTTCAACTGTTGGAACCTTGTTGTGTTGGGTTAATGGGAATATTACTGCTTGCTGTTACAACTAATTTGGAATGCTGTTGTTTATGTTGTAATTAAACACACCTAATCACAGAACATATGGGAAGGCCAGTCCCAGCGGACCCACCTGTCCCTCATCAGGTGGCCATTGCACCTGGCACCAGCAGGTCCGGTGCCCAGCCCAGGCTCCCCTCCTCCATTGGTCCTGTGCCACCTTCCGGTGGAAGCACTGCAGGGGATGGGGCTAGTCCCCCCCTGTGCAAGCATGGGCAGAGACAGGCCACCTGTTACCCTCCGAAGGGTCCAGGCTGTGGTGCGTAGGGAGATCCAGCATTCAGTTGCTGATCCCCTATGCCAGCTAGAGGCGAGAGTGGCGCAACTCACAGATGAGCCTGCCCCTCCTATGCAGCCCCCAGCACAGCCACCCTCGGGGCTGTGAAGGTGCAATGGTGACTGCCCACAGGTGGGGATCTCAGCTCCACTGTTACCATCTGTGGGCTCATGGACTTGCGATCTCCAAACATCCGTCCCCATCAATTGTGTTCACCCACCCCATGTGTCATACTCTGTCCCCGTATGCATTTTGTTTGTCTTGTCTGTTTACCCCCCCAACCTACCTCCCCAAATATACCTACTTCCTTTACCTCACTTTCCACTCTCACCTGAAAAAAAAAAAAGGCAATCTCTTCCCAGAAAAAAATTACGCCCCATACATAGCTGCCCATTTCACACACATGGCTGCTGGACATGTAAACTGATAATTATAATTGGCAGTACAATAGACTTTGTTGTCCTCACCCCTCTCTCAGGGGTGGAAGGTTTCAAATTTCACTCCAAATTTATTGCATATGCACAGCTGTTGCTGGTAAAGAAATGGGCAGCTATGGACCTTCCCTACACCCGTCCTGCACATCCCAAGCTTGTTTCCCTACTGTCTTTCCCTCTTTGTGCCCCCTTTTTCACCACTTTCTTATCTCCCCATTTTCTTTTCTTTCAAAGAAATTAGTGCAGGGGTTAGCGGGAGTAAGTGCTTTTAAGCAGTAGTAAGCAGGTTTAAGCAAGTGTGCGCATGTGTGTGCTTAGCTGAGCATCGCTAAGTGTCGCGCAAAGCCATGTAAACTAGCTTACAACTGCTGAAAAGTGCTTTAGTCACTCTGCATGGCAGGGCCCTTGTTCTGCTGAGCAGCAAAATAAAACACCTCTATCAGTCTTGAACCCCAGACCTTGGACACACTAGACTGCATGAAGTACCACTAGGCCACAGTAGATTTACAACAAGTTGGTGCTGTAATCCTTGGAATCCTTGTTTATTACTATTTGACTGTATTTGTAGCAAATTCTTCTGTGTAAGCTGTAGTAGCTGATTCATAGCATTTATAAGTGTTTGCTGTACCTGTTTCTGCCTGTTTTGTGAAAAAAAAGAAAAAAAAGAAAAATATCTCTTGTTTTTCCTGCTTTACTAGTTTAGTCCAGTTTCAGAGTTGCTGATTCCTGGGCTTTGGTTGTAGTTCCTGTGTACTGTTTCCTTGCCTTATTTGGGGGAAGGGAAGCTACCTTGCTTTCCTGCTTTACTAGTTTAGTCCAGTTTCAGAGTTGCTGATTCCTGGGCTTTGGTTGTAGTTCCTGTGTACTGTTTCCTTGCCTTATTTGGGGAAGGGAACCTACCTTGCTTACCAGTGGGAGTGGGAAGCATTGAGCTGCCATTTGTCCAGTTTTGTGAGGTTTCAGCCAGTATCTAGTAGTTTATTGGTCGTTTTGGGCCAGTTTCTAGCTTTTTCCAGCCCCTGGTATAAAACTTTCAGCTTGTACCTACTCAGCACAGACTCCACGTGGGCCAGCAGAGTAATCCAGGCTGCAGAGAGCTGAATAAGCGACTTTTCTTGATACTAAGTATATTTTTGTTGCTTTCCACATCTGAATACCTAGCAACTGTATTTCGCCTGCCTTTCTGTTACATTGAAGCTGTTTTTACTGCATTTAACTTAATATTGCACTTGGAATCCTTGTTTGTTACTATTTGACTGTATTTGTAGCAAATTCTTCTGTGTAAGCTGTAGTAGCTGATTCATAGCATTTATAAGTGTTTGCTGTACCTGTTTCTGCCTGTTTTGTGAAAAAAAGAAAAAAAAGAAAAAATATCTCTTGTTTTTCCTGCTTTACTAGTTTAGTCCAGTTTCAGAGTTGCTGATTCCTGGGCTTTGGTTGTAGTTCCTGTGTACTGTTTCCTTGCCTTATTTGGGGAAGGGAAGCTACCTTGCTTACCAGTGGGAGTGGGAAGCATTGAGCTGCCTTTTGTCCAGTTTTGTGAGGTTTCAGCCAGTAACTAGTAGTTTATTGGTCGTTTTGGGCCAGTTTCTAGCTTTTCCAGCCCCTGGTATAAAAGCAGCTAAGCGTTAAGCGTGATTTAGAGCAATTTAGCGGAGCTGCCACTGTTGCACACTAGGGCAGTGCCGGTTAAGCAGATTTAAACTATTCGGGCTACCTAAAGTCCACTCTTCAAATTTTCCCTTAAAACTACCTTCCTCGAACTATACTACTGATCAAATCAGTATCCTATAACTAAAAGATTAACTCTACTTGACTCCAAGTAGACTATTCTCTATCTATTAAACCTAGCACTTGCTCCTACAGTACTTATTACCTTGATACGGCACTCTTGTCATAGATAGTACCCCAAAAAGGCAACCCCCATTTCTCGGTCACCCACGTCCCGAATCTTTTTAAAGTTTTTCGTCTACCCTTCTAGCATGTCGAGGATCAGTTGCTAGTGTCCTCTCCTGCTCAGCTGGTGAACCTGGGAATATTGAGGCAATGTTTCAATTGCCTCATGTACCTGAACAACCCTTTCCTCCTCCTACAAAACACAAATACATGCGAGAGATGCAACTATACGGCCAAACTGGAGGCTGAGCTCTCTCAACATAGGACTGGCAAGACCAGTCAGGAGGAGAAGGTTACCACACACACTATAGACCCAGTCTCACATAGTACCATTACAACCTCAAATCATACACATAAACACACAAAGACATACTCGGAGGCTCTGACTACCAAAACAGCAGAGGCCACCAAAGCAGACACCCAAACAACCACCACCTCAGAACACAACCCAACACATAGACCTCACAGTCAGAGTGTCAAACAGTCACAGCCCTTAAGGCCAAACACAATGCCAGACACACTAGTCATTGGTGACTCCATAGTCAGACACACTGATGTCCCGCTCACCAGACTGAGTAAGGAGAAGGTCACAGTAAGCTGCCTGTCGGGCGCTAGAATCCGCCACATAACGCAAGCACTCAGGTCTCTCAACAGCAGGTACAAATATGACTCAGTCATTGTCCACGCTGGTGTAAGCGACCTGAGGCGTACCTCCTTGGACTACATGAAAAGAGACATTGAGGAGCTCTCTGATTATGTAGCCCAGGCAGGTATGACCCTGACCTTGAGCAGTATCCTACCTTCACCAAGAATGATGCCACAATACAGAGATAAGATGATCAGCTTTAACAATTGGCTTAAACACTGGTGTCATTCAAAGGGGATCCAGTATCTGTCTGCCTGGGATGACATGCTGGACAAGCCACGCTGCGCCAAGGCGGCTTGCACCTGTCACCCTGGGATTCGGATATTGGCAAAGGCTCTTGCCACCCCATAGTGCCTTTTTTAGGCAAGGCTCAAATTCTAAACCTACCACCCTAGAACACAAAAAGGAAAAAACTAAGGGTAATGCTGCTCAATGCCAGAAGTCTAAATCTCAAAATGCACGCACTCGAGGCCCTTCTCAGTATGGAGAACATCGATGTCTGTGCTGTGACAGAAACCTGGTTCAAGGCTCCTGAGAGCACCCCAGCGCTATCAGGTTTTACCTCATATCATGCGTTCCGCCCCAAAATCCGGACAATACCAAGAAAGAAGGGGGTATCCATATTCATCAAGGACACCCACACCTCAAGACTGGTGGCAGCGCGATGCATCGGAGACCATCCAGGTGCAATTAACCATAGGCAAGACTGCTCTGCAAATTGTAGCATGTTACAGGCCACCCTCACAAACTCAGGAAACTCACATGGCCTTCCTGAAAACACTAGAGGATAAATGTATCACCAAACACCATCATACTAGGTGACTTCAATTACCCTAATATAGACTGGGAACACTACTCAAGCCCAAACACCCTAGCCCAAAAGTTCCTGGAATTCATAAACTCAAATGCCATGGAACAACTAGTCACCATCCCACAAGAGGAGATAACATACTTGATCTCATCATCACGAACATGGGAGCACAATGTTCAACACGGACGTATACCCCTCACTGGTGAGATCAGATCACAAACTAATCTCGCTGGAGGTCCTCATCCCACCCCACCTGAAATAAAAAGACCACAGTAAAGAACTTCTCAAAAGCCGACTTCACACTTCTAAAGACTAGTGTGGTCTCCTTTCAGGCCCCCGAGCCGGCGGAAAACAATACTCAAGCCGCTGAATCACTTACAAACGCCTTCTACCAGCACCTGCAGGACTGCATGGATAAGGCAATCCCAAGCAAAACAAAGACTCTTTGTACCAAAGGCAAGCGTCCAGTCTGGTGGACCCCAGTCATAAACAAACTCTACAACAAAAGGAGGAAGCTAGTACAAGATAGAGCAAAATCCTTAAAAGGTAAGACACCCTTGATCACTATAAGTAAAAAACTAAGAGCTCTCATAAAATCATCCAAAGCAAATTTCGAGAAAAAATAGCTAAAGACTCAAAAAGACAATCATAAGGCCTTCTTTAGCTATGTTAGAAACCTAGGAGGAAACTCCCAGATATGCTCAGAACTAGTTCAAAATGATGTGAAGATTACTGATCCTACAGACATTGCCAACATACTGGCTGACAGGTTCAGTGCAAACTTCTTCCCCCAAAGGGAGAGATATCTATACCAAATGAGTGCAGCCCCAAACATCTCCAGCGCCCAAGTGAGAACTGCTCTCTCCAAAGCAAAAAACACAGCATCCATGGGACCCGATGGTGTCCCCGGCTGTGTGCTCCACGAACTCAATGAGGAATTAAACCCACAGCTAGGACAGCTGTTTAATCAAAGTCTTACCTCTGGATACGTACCCAGGGAGTGGCGCAGTGCAACTGTGGTCCCACTTCACAAAGGCGGTGCCTCCACAGACCCTGGAAATTACCGCCCATTAGCTTGACAAGCCTTATCTGCAAAGCCATGGAGAGGATCATAATGGACCTCATAAATAAAGACATAGGAATTTGCAGACTTTGGATCCAACCCAGTTTGGCTTTGTCAAAGGCAGATCATGCCTTTTAAACTTGGTTGACTTTTTGAAACAGTCACCAAAGCCATTGATGAGGAAAGGCAGTCCATACAGCCTACCTCGATCTGGCTAAGGCCTTGATACAATACCCCACTCGGGTATCATTGAAAACTCATCAGCTTAAATGTTAACCCATACATCACAAGATGGGTTGCAAACTGGCTGAGTGACAGAACCCACAGGGTCAGAGTTGCTGGCGCCATGTCAGACTCAAAGCCTGTCACAAGTGGTGTCCCACAGGGCTCAGTCCTGGGCCCACTCTTGTTTGGCATCTACTTTTCCGAAGTACAAGCAAACACAGGAGGGTTATGGCTGACAAAGTTTGCAGATGACTGCAAACTGGGTGCCATAGTAGAAAACACATCTGACACAGATATCCTTCAGAAGGGTCTCACAGAAACGGATAACTGGTGCCAGAGCCACGGCCTAAAGTTAAATGCCAAAAATGCATAGTCATACCCTTCGGGAAAAACAAGGTTACCCCTAGCTACCAAATAGGTGGCAATCCACTGAGCACAGAAGAAGTTATCAGGGACCTGGGGACCCAGGTTGATAGTAGTCTGTCATTCGACACCCATGTAGCTAAAGTAGTTAGGAAGTCCTTCTACATTGCCCACCTTATCATGAAGGGATTCTCATCTAGATCAAGGGAGGTCATAGTCTCCCTTTACTCATCACTCATCAGACCAATGATTGAGTACAATGCCCCATTCGGAATGTATCTGACCCGACACTTGCAGCAGCTGGAGAGGCCACAAAAGTTCCTCACCAAAAGGATAAAGGGTCTCAAAAATCTGTCCTATGCTGCCCGACTGAAAGAACTCCAGCTCTATTCAGTCGCACCGCTGCCCAGAGGTGACCTTTGCCTAACATACAAGGCCATGTCAAACCCAGATTTGATGAATATGCTTCACCTCAAAAAATCTAGATCCATCAGAGCCACAAGGGCGGGAGACTTAAACCTCAACACGGCTATTAATAGGACGTGTTGGAGGGATAGATTCATCACCCAAAGACTCCCTATGCTGTGGAACAAAATCCCGGTACATGTGAGGCAGAGCAGCTCGCTGGCCTTGTTCAAGAGAAATCTTGACCAATGGATGGGAGATCGCAGATATACCCCAGGAATTACCTCAGTGTCACTGCTCGACAGAGGCACAGCAAAATAATGGGTATAGTTCCCCATACTAAAGGGGTGGCGTAAGCCACAAAACAATGGGCTAGGCTTATAAATGCCCTCGGGCAGATAGCCTAGTATGAACCTATGAACCTATGAACCTATAATAAATATATCATGCATTACAATGAGTGAATGTAAAGGAAAAATAGGAGTGTCATAACACAAATCTTGTTCTGTGGATTTTTACCAGCAGTTCATGTGCCAGAGGAATACATTGCAATAACTACTGTTGTATGGCAGTTAATTCTCTAATTTGAAAAGAAAGTACATACTCCCATGTATCCAGTGTTAGCATTAGGAGATGTGAGTAAACCTACGCACAACAAAGAGTGTACTGGAAGAAGCAACAGTCAGGTTTCAGTACAACATGCATTTCACTAGCTACAACCCAGCTTCAGATATGAGACATATACCAACCTTCTGACTGAGACAACAGTGTCCACAGCAAACAAGCATGGTCCCCACTTTGGAAAGCTGAAAGGGCTATGCCTACCTAACCTAGCATTTTATAGCAGTGGGCTGCTATGACAGTGAGTAGTGCAATTACCACACAGCAGGCTGCATGCAGTTAGTAAATGGTGGGTACCAATTGGTGCAGAGGCCATCACATGTGCAGATACCTAGAAAAGCAGGCTGTACTTGCTGTATACACATGCAATAATCTCATTGCAGCAAGAGAGAGAGAGAGACAGAGACAGAGGCAGAGGCAGAGGTACAGACACAGACACAGACAAACAGAGAAACACAGAAAAAGAAAGAGCAACAGACAGAGAAAAGAAAAAAAAAGTAAATAAATAAAAAAATACATTTCCTTTAAAAACAAACGGAACACAGCAATATAAACGAAAGGTATGTAACACATATGTATTTGCTGGCATGTAGTAGATGTTTATGGAGAGTACTCTACATACTGTGAATCATCCATATGTGGCAGCAGTATGTATCTCTATGTATTTGTACATGTGCATTGCATAGGGCAAGGGACATACTGCAACTGTTTGTGAAGGGTGTACATATATACGTTGTTGAAGGTTGTTATGTGCATATTTCTATGTAGGTTGTACTGTGTGGAAAAGAAAATAGCATGCAGTGCTGGTATATGACATGTGGTGGTTAAACACTGTGTGTATGCTCTGTCAGTTTTGCAGTGTTGTAGCCAGTGAGGCCTGCTAAAGCTACATGGGCTGAGGACACCTTCAATGCAGTCTGCACAATACTGTGCAATATTATTACATCACTGTATATCTCACAACTGTCGCATAAGTGATATTCCCACCATGAATAGTGGGCTGTATATGTGCCTATATGTACATCTATATGTACGGCAATGGATGTTTTTATGTATGTGTGTATGTATGTGTGTGTGTGTGTGTGTGTGTGTGTGTGTGTGTATATATATATATATATATATATATATATATATATATATAAACATATATATATATATATATATATATATATATATATATATATATATATAGAGGGAGAGAGATATGGGGCATAGTTACTGCGACAGGTGCCTGGCGACCAAGGTATGGACTGAAGCTCAGTGTTGACACTGCAGTGCCATCCCTTCTTGCCAGAACACTGTACCCATTAACTACCACATAGGTGGTAGTCTACCTAACACCGAAGGTGTGATAAGGGAACATGGGACACAGGTGGACAGTAGCCTCCCCTTTGATAATCACAGTGCCACACTGGTCATGTACTCTGTCTACGTGGTACATGTCATCAGAAAAGGTGTGTCATCTAGGGAAATATAGGTCAGTGTTCCCCTCTACTTATCACACTTAAAACCCATTGGAGAGTACAATGCCAACTACAGCAACTGGAAAGGCCACAGACATACCTCACAAAGAGTAATACCGGCCTCAAACAGATGCCCTGTGCAGACCGACTCACAAAACCACAGCTACACTGTCTTGCATAGCGCCTACCCAGAGGTGACCTCTGCCTAACATACTGAGCTATGTCACACCCATAGCTGTTGGACATCCTCCACATAAATAGGTTCATAGGTTCATAGGTTCATACTAGGCTATCTGCCCAAGGGCATTTATAAGCCTAGCCCATAGTTATGTGGCTTTCGCCACCCCTTTAGTTTGAATAAAAACTATGCCTATCATTTTGCTGTGCCTCTGTCAAGCAGTGACGCTGAAGTAATCCCTGGGGTATATCTGCAATCTCCCATCCATTGGTCAAGATTCCTCTTGAACAAGACCAGAGAGGTGCTCTGCCTCACATGTACCGGGATTTTGTTCCACAGCATAGGGAGTCTCTGGGTGATGAATCTGTCCCTCCAGCACGTTCTATTTATAACCGTGTCAAGGTTTAAGTCTCCGCCTTGTGGTTCTGAGGGATCTAGATTTTTGAGGTGAAGCATATTCATCAAATCTGGGTTTGACATGGCCTTATATGTCAGGCACAGGTCACCTCTGAGCAAGCGGTATGAGACTGAATAGAGCTGGAGTTCTTTCAGTCGGGCAGCATAAGACATATTTTTGAGACCCTTTATCCTTTTGGTGAGGAACTTTTGGGGCCTTTCAAGCTGCAGCAGGTGTCTGGTCAGATACATTCGAACGGGCATTGTACTCAATCATAGGTCAAATGAGTGATGAGTACAGGGGACGATGACCTTCCTTGATCTAGATGTGAATCCCTTCATGATCAGGTGGGTGATATAGAAGGTTTTCCTAACTACTTTAGCAACATGAGTGTCAAACGAAAGGCTACTGTCAACCTGGGTCCCCAGATCTCTGATGACTTTTCTGTGCTCAGTGGATTGCCACCTATATGGTAGCTAGGGGTAGCCTTGTTTTTCCCAAAGGGTATGACTATGCATTTTTTGGCGTTTAACTTCAGGCCATGGCTCTGGCACCAGTTATCCATTTCTGTGAGGCCCTTCTGGAGGATATCTGTGTCAGATGTGTTTTCGACTATGGCGCCCAGTTTGCAGTCATCTGCAAACTTTGTCAGCCATAACCCTCCTGTGTTTGCTTGTACTTCAGAAAAGTAGATGCCGAACAATAGTGGACCTAGGACTGAGCCCTGTGGGACACCACTTGTGACAGGCTTTGAGTCTGACATGGCTCCAGCAACTCTGACCCTGTGGGTTCTGTCACTTAGCCAGTTTGCAACCCATCTTGTGATGTATGGGTTTACATTCAAGCTGATGAGTTTTTCGATGATACCTGAGTGGGGTATTGTGTCGAAGGCCTTTGCCAGGTCGAGGTAGGCTGTATGGACTGCCTTTCCCTCATCAATGGCCTTGGTGACTGTCTCGAAAAGTCAACCAAGTTTAAGAGGCAGGATCTGCCTTTGACAAAGCCAAACTGAGTTGGATCCAAAGTCTGCAAGTTCCCTATGTCTTTATTTATGAGTTCCATTATGATCCTCTCCATGGCTTTGCAGATAAGGCTTGTCAAGCTAATGGGGCGGTAATTTCCAGGGTCTGTGGAGGCACCGCCCTTATGAAGTGGGACCACAGTCGCTGCGCCACTCCTTGGGTAATGTATCCTGAGGTGAGGCTAAGATTAAACAGCTGTCCTAACTGTGGGTTTAATTCCTCATTGAGTTCATGAAGCACACAGCCGGGGACACCATCGGTCCCATGGATGCTGTGTTTTTGCCTTAGTGAGGGCAGTTCTCACCTGGGCGTTGGAGATGTTTGGGGGCTACAATCCTCTGGAATAGATATCTCTCCTTTTGGGGAGGGGAGAAGTTTGCACTGAACCTGTCAGCCAGTATGTTGGCAATGTGTGTAGGTTCAGTAATTTTCACATCATTTTGAACTAATTCTGAGCATATCTGGGAGTTTCCTCCTAGGTTTCTAACATAGCTAAAGAAGGCCTTATGATTCTCTTTAGAGTCCTTGGCGATTTTTCTCTCAAAATTTGCCTTGGATGATTTTATGAGAGCTCTTAGTTTTTACTTATAATGATCAAAGGTGTCTTACCTTTCAAGGATTTTGCTCTATCTTGTAGTAGCTTCCTCCTTTGTTGTAGAGCTTGTTTATGGCTGGGGTCCACCAGACTGGACGCTGCCTTTGGTACAGAGAGTCTTAGTTTTGTTTGGGATTGCCTGATCCATGCAGTCCTGTAGGTGCTGGTAGAAGACATTTGTAAGTGATTCAGCGGTTTGAGTAATGTTTACCACTGGCTCAGGGGCCTTAAAGGAGACCACACTAGTTTTTAGAAGTGTGAAATCGGCTTTTGAGAAGTTTTTCACTGTGGTCTTTTTGTTTCAGGTGGGGCGGATGAGGACCTCCAGCGAGATTAGTTTATGATCTGATCTCACCAGTGAGGGGTATACTTCGGTGTTGAACATTTTGATCCCATGTTCGTGATGATGAGATCAAGTATGTTTTCTCCTCTTGTGGGGATGGTGACTAGTTGTTCCATGGCATTTGAGTTTATGAACTCCAGGAATCTTTGGGTTAGAGTGTTCGGGCTTGAGTAGTGTTCCCAGTCTATATTAGGGTAGTTAAAGTCACCTAGTATGATGGTGTTTGGAGATACATTTATCCCCTCCAATGTTTTCAGGAAGGCCATGTGAGGTTCCTGAGTTTGAGAGGGTGGCCTGTAACATGCTACAAATTGCAGAGCAGTCTTGCCTATGGTTAATTGCACCTGGATGGTCTCCGATGCATCATGCGTTGCCACCAACCTTGAGGTGTGGGTGTCCTTTATGAATATGGACACCCTCCTTTCTTGGTGTTGTCCGGATTTTGGGGCCGAACGCATGATATGAGGTGAAACCTGTTAGTGCTGGGGTGCTCTCAGGAGCCTTGAACCAGGTTTCTGTCACAGCACAGACATCGATGTTCTCCATATTGAGAAGGGCCTCGAGTGCATCTTGAGATTGAGACTTCTGGCATTGAGCAGCATTACCCTTAGTTTTTTTCCTTTTTGGTGTTCTAGGGTGGTAGGTTTAGAATTTGAGCCTTGCCTAAAAAAGGCACTATGGGGGTGGCAAGAGCCTTTGCCAATATCCGGAAGCCCAGGGGTGACAGGTGCAAGCCGTCCCTTGCGAAGCAGCGTGGCTTGTCCAGCATGTCATCCCAGGCAGACAGACATTGGATCGGGATAAACATATCACAATCCCTCCCAGATACACGCTCTAGGGCCCTACACCTTGTCAGCTCACTAAACAGCACATGCTGGAGGGATAGAGTCCTAACTCAGAGACATGCCATACTCTGGAACAAACCACCTATCAATAGCAAACAAAGCTCCTCATTAGCAGTTGTCATAAATACTCCTGATGATTGTTTGGGAGATAGGAAATACACCCTGGGATTCACCTCTGTGGCTCTGGTTGATAGGGGCAAGTGCAATTAAATTCCATGTGTGTCAAAGGCCAGGGTAGCATATGGCTAGGCTGCTGTAGGCCCTAGGGCCAATAGCGTATTACCTACCCATGACATGAAGCACACACACATGTACTTAGTGCAATAATTGCTATGTGAGGTTGACTGAGTATGATGGTGAATGTGTTGGTGAATGTGTGCAAGGTCTGTAAAGGTGTGATAGCTTAGTGTGAAATTGTTTCTGTCGTGGTAGTTTGTGTCCTGGCTGTGATCCCAGCAAAAGATGTGTATGCTATTGCTAGTCAGAAAAAGTATGGCATACGGTGTGACGTAGTCCCTTGTTGTCGACTGTGGTGTCCCATTGTAGGCTAAAGCAATACATGTATGCTTAGTGAGTGGTACTGCTGGTGAATCCAACTCCCATATGAACTGTAGTACTACCTGAAGCTGTAGGCCTAAACAGTACAGTATGGTGTATGTTCACATTGCTTGGAAACACTGTTTTGTGTCTTCCCTGTAGTCCTCACAGATTACATACCTCAGGCATAAGGTTTTGTAAGCAGTGACACACAGTACTGTATGGTACACAGGTAAAGCTCATCTGTGTTGGCATACATTTGTGTGTTGTATGTTATGTCTGATGTGTGTGTAATTATGCCTGTACCATGCCCTCAATCATGTCTGTGTTACAGGGTATACGTGTGTATCTAGCAACATGTATAGTCTAGTACAGCAGTATGCCACCTATATCAACAACTGTGCACATATGTTAGGCAGGGGTTTGGCATCAAAGACTACTGTGGTATACTGGTAATACTGTAACTGTACTTTACATTCATTGCAATGGATGACATTTGTCTTCATCCATTAGCTTGATATATACCTCCTGTGGCTAGGTGGTGCATTGTGTCACATACAGTGTGCCATGTACTGTTGTATAGTCTTACATACTGGTTTCACTTTGTTGCTGTGCAGAACATGGTTTAATATATAGAATGTGCCAGGCACTGTCAGGCAGTTGTGGGCTGAGCACTGATATGTGGTATTAAAAGTGTGTATCTACTGACAGCCAATAGGTTGCTATATATGGCATTTCATTGATGTCTGTACTTTAGAATGTTAAGTGTGCCACATGACTTGCTCACAATTATTGTTTTATTGTCTTCCAGGGACATGTCTCACAATCGCTAACCTGCATATTCCCCTGAAGAGGAGGAAATACTCCTAGACGCCCTACTACAACATCACACCCTGCTGTTCTCCAAAACCAGCCAGGACCAGCATGGGCGCACTGCACTGTGGCAAGACGTTGTCCATCGGGTGAATGACGTAGGCATGCATAACTGGACTTATGAGCAGGTACGCCATCACTGCAGTGATTTAATTAGACATGTCCGGCAGCATGCTTCCGATGTCCACAGACAACAGCTTGCCACAGGTGGTGGTGCAGCAACACACCCGCCCCTCACCAGAGTGGAAGAGCTGCTCCTCAGCATGGTGGCTCCTGGCCAACCACTACAACAGACATTTCTCATCATGGAGGCTGGAATCACCCAGCAAGTTGACTCAGAGCGTGCAGGTAACATGGCATATTTGTAGACTACTGTTAGCTTGATTGTTAGAACATGCATATGTCAGATGTGTACTGTGTATTTAGAAGATGTGGAGCCTGGTGGGATTCCAAGATGGCTGCCGACTAGTCTAGTCCTTACTCTCTGAGCTCCTCACAGCTATTTAACTTTTGTTTTTTTTTACAACTTTACACCAACCTTTTTCCTCAAATTTTTATACTAAAAGATTTTATAAATCTTTTTCTACGCATTTGGATTATTTTTTCTTCTGGAATTATTATCCTGGGATTTATTTTACCTCAGAACATTCTTGGTCTCTCTGCTGCTGGGACTCCTACTGCTCCAGTCTGTTCCTGGTTCCTGGTATCCTGTTAACTGCATTCCATTTCTGGGCATGGCTACAAAATCTGACTCCATGGAGACTCAGCCTACAAAGGCCAAATATACTTCAATGCTCTCTCCTGAAAAGATTCAGGTTCAAAAGACTGAAATCATCTAGACAACCTACAGAAACTTTTAATGTAAGTAATAAAGATTTAAATGGCTCAAATTTCCTTTTAGAAGAACTAAAATAGCATTAAAACCAATCCAAAGTGCTATACAAAACTTTTCAGAACAGTTTGCAGACTTTAGTAAATCTTTAAAGCAAATAAACGATAGTATTGTTACTATTGAAAATAAAATCTTAGCTTTGGAGGTTAAAACAGACTTATTGGAAAGTGACTTTAAATCTAGAGATAAAACTGTTTCAGATTTACAAGCTAAAATATTGGATCTGGAAGCCAGGAGTCAAGAAATAACATCATTATTCGTGGTTTACCTGAATCTTATGACAATAAAAACTTGTTATCTGTGACTAAAAATATCTTTGAAACACTGTTAAATTGTGAAGCTTCTTCAAAATCTATAATTGTAGAGAGAGCACACAGAGCACTGCGTACAAAGCAAGATTCTTCCACACCAAGGTTAATTTATACTAAGTTACTAAACTTTCAAGACACTTTCCAGATCCTAGAAACTGCTAAAACAAAGAAACAATTCATATGGAAGTCTCACAAACTATCATTTTCCCAAGATCTTCCTGCACAGATCAAATTAAATAGACAAAAACTAGCCCCTATTGTGCTGACTTGATAAAAGAGGGATTAGATTTCGAATGGCATATCCTAATACCTTGTCTTTCACAGCTAATGACAAAAGATTTGTATGTTCAGATCCTAAAGATGCAAAAGACATTTTTCTTAAAACATTTAAAAAGCTTCCTGACACTGTATCTTAATATTCTACTGTTAAAGAACTACAATAAGGTTTGATCTTTTCTTTTCTTTAATCTGACAGTATTTGTGTTACATGATTTGTAATTCTGGTGTGACATAATTATATTACCTTAAGAACTTGTCATGTAATTTACACATGATGGATTTGGTGTGACAGTGTGCAGTGACAGGATATATGCTTGTTAGATTTGTTTGGATTAATAGAATCATTTAAATTCCTGTATTTACTTTTTTCTCTTTCTCTCACATATGCTTGCTGTGTAAATATATAATATGTTAATTTTACTACAAGCTTTGGAGTTACAGCCTTCTGTGTAAGCTAAATGATTTTTGGAGGGAAAAACATTCCATCTCAACATTCTAGCAAGAAAATCTTCCCCTCAGAGTTCCAGCTGATGCTCTGCATGAACATGCGCACACTACAGTCTCTCTGAGATGGATGGTGATGTCATCATTTGTGAGGACAGAAAGACAGTTTCAAATACACAAGTCTGCTTGTTTTCAACAAGTATTCAATAGCACTAACTTTTTAATAGATCTGGCTATTATTTAAAGTGTTTTCTCTTCATAAATGAAGGTTGCTTTTTAAATTTAAACAGATTCATGTCACATAATATAGTCAGTGACTTTTAGTGTGTCTGCATGACTTCAAAGCAAGCTGCTACTTTCATAAAGCAGAGTGAAAATGTTTCTGGAAACAAATGAACAGGTTAGTTTTATATATTAAAATTCTAAAGGATGTGTAAAGAAATGAACATATTTTCCTATTCAGAATATTTTTTCATGCAATATTTTATATTATACTGAAGTGTTTAATTTGACAAATGTTACAAAGTATACCTGTTCATATGAAAGTTTCATGTTCTTTCTATTCTCTGCTCTCTCTCTTCTCAGAGGCTGGATGTGATATTTATGATTAGTAGTTTATGTTTAAGAAAGCCTTTACTTATTTGAAAGGTTTGAAATAACTAGCTTTAATATGATTAGCTGAATCTACATGTATATATTTAAGCCCTTAGATTTACTGCATTTAGCTTGCTTGTTTCTGTTTTAATTAGATGTTCAAAATGTTTACTTTAAAAGCCTTGTCTTTTCATGCTGTTTTGCTATGTTACATCTATAGCTTAGAAGAATAGTATGGCTACATAACCTAACAGAGTCATTAGTAAAATATTCAAAAGTAGATTTAAAATTATATGTATGCACATTGTTGTACATTCAGTCCAATATATATGATGCTGTTTAAGTTACTATTTAATAATATAATTATACTTTATTCATGTATATTAACTAGTGTTAAAACCTTACAGCTTATAATATTTCATGTTGAATAGTTCCTGTACTATTATTATCTAGTTAATAGATGCATCTCCAGACTGAATTGTTTTTCATTTTGAGATATGGTTGCTTGGTAGTTGTTTTTGCTTTATTTGAACTATAACTAAATACTCATTCTACAGGTATTAGTGCTTTTATCATACTAATGGTCATGTTGATTAATGAAATTATCACTAAAGTACTAAAGAAGGTTCAGTAGATAGTGCATGACTATTATCTTTAGTTCAGTAATGCTATGCTTATTTACTTATATTATAATGTTACCAGTTGGTTTTGTTATACTTATATATGTTATCTTACATATCTTTCAGTTTTAATTGTATTACTTCTTATGATAGAGTGTTCTAGTTAAGCAGAGTGTGATTTGTTTATTATTTACTTGTTTCTCTTTCTCTTGAAATACTTGAGGAAATACATTTAATCACTATAAATTTCAATTTTAGGATAGGAGCTTTAGATTAGTATTAGAAGTAGGGATTAAGCATGTTGGACGACTTGAAATTAGTTAATTTTGTATATATTTTTAGTAGTATTACTCGGACTTTATGTTATGTTAGGCTTCCTTTGAGTAATTTGTATTCTAACTTGAGGTTATTATTATCTATAATTACAATGTTTTTCATGTTCTTCTGCTCTTCCTTTATCACAGGGGATTGGTGGGTAGGCACTAGGGTTAGGATAAAGGTTATTATTATACATTTCATGGTTCTTAAAAAAACTTTTTTCTTTTTTTTCAACAAATGTTATTTGATGACTTGCTTGAATACTTAAAGACTGTTTTTCTTTTTTTTTTCTTCTTCTTTTTAATGTTATGTTGGATTTGCACCTTGAGTTCACTTTTATAGCATCAATAATGATTATACTTCTAGAATATGCCTGTTGACATAATTTTAGATTCTTGGAATGTTAGAGGCATTCAAGATAAAGCGAAAAAGTCACTATTATTTCATATGATCTTTAAATCCCAGGCTAACATTTGTTTTATTCAAGAGACCCATATTTCACGTATTGATTGGAATAAAGAGTTAAAAAAAATGGATCAAAAAGATTATAGCTTCAGGTGACTCATCTAACTCCAGAGGTGTTGCTATAATTATTAAACAAAAATTAATTGGGAATATTATTGATGAGAAATTTGATGATGAGGGGAGGTGGTGCTTATTTACCGCTTCTATTGCTGGTTTGGACAAACCCTTATTAATTTTAAATCTATATGGCCCATGTAATTCACAACATTTGTTCATTTTAAAAATTTACAATATTCTTGCATCCTATAAGGATCATCATATTATAGTGGGTGGTGACTGGAATGCAGTTATAAACCCTGTAATTGATTGTTCCCGCTCCACTGTCACCTATAATCTTCAATCTACTCTGGCTATAAATGATTTGATGACAGAATATAATTTAATAGATCCCCTCCGCACTGTTAAAAATATAAACAAGAATGATATATATACTTATTATTCTAAGTGCTATCATTCGTGGTCCAGATTAGACTTCTTTCTAATTTCAGATTATATTTCAAAATATATTGTGGACTTTACTACAGAACCCAGATTCTTTTGGATCACTCAAGAATTTCACTAAAATTGAACATAAAACCCAATATCAAAAATAAAACTATGTTTAATAAGTGGACCTTAAATAATAACTTATTGTCAAATGAAGATATTTGCAAACAAGCTTCAGAAATCCTAAATGAAATGGTGAATAGTCTTGAATCTTCAGACATTCCTTATGACATACAATGGGCTGCATGTAAAGCAAGATTAAGAGGTTTATTTATTAGTAAAGCTGCTTTTTCAAAAACAATACTTTAAGAAAGAGGAATTCTTAAAATCAAGAATTTCTTCATTGGAAAATCATCTTAGTCTGAACTATGATGCTACTTTAGAAAAACAAATTTTTGATTGTCAGAAAGATTTAATTCTGCTTCACCAAAATAACCTCTCCTTAGCTGAACAAAAGCTACTTGCTTCATATTCAGAGTGGGCCCAGGTTCCATCTAAATTGTTAGCGAGAATTATTAAAGTTAACTTCAGAAATCCAAATATTACATCTTTATCTTATAATAACAGATTATATAATACTGATGAAGAGATTATTCAACGTTTCACCTCTCTTTACACTGAGTTATATTCAGGTTCTTCTAATTCTATTAAATATAATCACTCAAAACTCTTTTTAGACTCTTTGCAGTTCCCTAAACTTAATGATAATCAGCAAAACTACTTTCTACCCTATATCGGTACAAGAAATCTCGGATTCAATAGATAATCTTAAATTGGGTAAATCTCCGGGACCTGATGGTTTTACTCCAGAATTTTTCAAAACTTTCAAATTGGTAGTTCTTCCCTTTCTATTTAAAGTTTACAATCATATAAGAGTTAATGATATCTCAGATATTCATTGGAACACATCCAAAACCATTCTAATTCTAAAAATAATAAAGATAAATCTGACCCAGTAAATTATAGACCCATTTCTTTAATTAACGTGGATATTAAGATTCTGTCATCTATTCTGGCTAACAGATTGAAACGGATTTTATCCTCAATTATCTCGTCAGATCAATCAGGTTTTATGTCTCAGAGACATGCTTGGGATAATACTCTATCTTTAGAGACTATACTTCATCTCATTAAGAAAAATCCAAACCCTATATATGCTTTGATTATAGATGCATCAAATGCCTTTGACAGAGTATGTTGGAACTTTCTATTTCAAACTATGTTATGTTTTAATATTCCTTATTCTTTATAAATTTTTTAAAAGTTTTATACAAGAATATGTTTACTAGACTATACATTAATGGTCAATTTTCTGCTCCAATAAAGATCACTAAAGGAACAAGACAGGGTTGTCCATTGTCCCCTTTTCTTTTCAACATTTACTTAGAACCTTTGCTATTGTTTATTACTCAAAATACTTTTCATAACATCCCTAGAATTATTAATACTAATATTCATTTCTCTGCTTTTGTGGATGATTTAGTAATCTACTTTCAAACTCCATTATCTGATTACAGAAAAATAATGAATTCTATTGATTATTTTTCTTTGGTTTCAACTATCTTTTAAATTCTACAAAAACTCATATTTTCCCTTAAATCATTTAGCACACAAATCTTTTTTGTTTCCAGACAATCATTTTCAGTTTACTTATAATATAAAATATTTAGGAATCAATTTAGAACAAAATAATAAATCTTCCTTTCAAAATAATATTAATAAATTATGGAACTCCATATTGTCTGATATGGACAGATGGAAGCATCTAAACCTTTCATTTCTTTCAAGGGTGGCCATTATTAAAATGAATATTCTGCCTAAATTTCTTTACCAATTCTCATCATCTGATCAGATAATTTCAAAAAATTTTTTTGAGTCTGTAAATAAAGCTTTGGCAAAATTCATATGGTTCCCTAAATCTGTTAGAATTTCCTATTCTAGATTGGCATTTTTGAAGGACAAGGGAGGTTTGGGTTTACCTAATCTTTATCTCTATTATTTGATTGTCTCATCCAATAAACTTCTTACTATCTCTAACTTCAATAACACTTCTTATCCAAATCACTCTTTATGGATAATAGTATGGTATAATTATGTCATTTCTAATAATTTAAATCCTGAAGCTATTCCCTTTATCTTTCTGGATAGTTTATTTATTAAAAATATATCTACAGTATTTAAACAAAAGATTAGAGATTTCCAAACCTTACTCAAAATGTGTAAACTAGAAAAGATCTCGCACCATGTTCAGCCAATTCATCTAAACCCAAATATATTATTGGACAATAAACTTTTGAACTTAACAAACTATCCTTTAATTAAAAATCTAAAAGTAGGAGATGTTTTGAAATATCTTGACTTGCCTTTATCTGACTGGCGTAAGTTATTGAAAGTAAACTGGAATTACTCACCAATTCTTACACAACTAAGAGCAATAATTAAAAACAAATTTGTATCTCTGGTCCCCATAGACTCACAATTGAAAAACCTTAACACGATTATCAAAATACTTTCATCATCTGATAAAATGCTCTCAAACTCATATAAATTAATTAATTCTTTAATGATGGACCACAACTGTCTTTTATCTAATGTTTGGTTGAATTATAATTCCCAATTGTCAGAATCTCAGAAAGTCCTGGCTATTAGACACACTAAGGAATTTATCCCTTTTAAAAATTAGCATACACACAATTAATGATTAATAATGATGCCTACTTTACCCCAATCAAATTAAACAAATTTAACCCAAATAAGTCGCCTTCGTGTTCATGCTGTTCTCAACCCCAAGCAGACCTCCTTCATATTCTATGGTATTGTCATTTTTCTCACAGATTGTGGACATCTTTGAAAGTCAGACTGCAGAAAATGGGATATCAAAAATCCACGTTGACATGGGAATTTGCTATTCTACATATTCCATTGATTCATCTTTCAAAAGTTGATATTCATGTTATCATTTTTATTTGCTCATTACTAAAACTTTATATAATACAAAATTGGATTGATTGTTCTAAATTAAAATGGGTTACTTTCCAGAAAATGGCTTTTAAATTTATTGATGCTCAAAGATACTTAGGTGGAAGTCCAAAAAAAAGCTATTAGAAAGGTTGTGTTAGAAAAGGTTCTAAACATATTAAATAGTTAATGTTAAATATATATATATATATATATATATTTTTTTTTTCTCTCTCTCATGTTGCCTAACTTGTATATAGTGTACATATGGTGTATGTTTTATTTCTAAATAACTTATCAAAATCTCATGAAGGTTGTTATCACTAGATGAATTGTTATATGTTCATTTATGCCTTCTTGTTATGTATAATCTTTTAATTGTCTTGCTATTCATATAATTAATAAAAAAATTTTTGAGAAAAAAAAAAAGATGTGGAGCCTGGTGTTGTGCAATACTGATAATTTGGAACATAATCTGTATGCCTGTGACTGTCACATGTTGTACTACTGTAAAGTTGCAAACTCACAGCAGCCATGCCATAGTTGTTGACACTGACAAACTATCTCATATCTTTGTAGGTCCCTCTGGTGTGACAGCAAGACAGCAGACCCATGCTGGTGAGTGTTCTACATTTAATATAGCAAATAACATGTGCATGTCATAGGTGAGTTGTAGGCCATATACACATCTAAAACACCTACACATAATGCATGTTCTGCATGTTTTCTGTGGGACTATGCACATCCCAGTAACATGAGCAGATGCCTCAAACACATGCAATACACAGAGCATCCCAACCAATTGTGGTACACTGTAGTGGACATTGTACAGGCAGAGTCAATACACATGCACACAACATACACCACTTTGTCATACGCAGTCAGTGTTAATATGATACACATGGCCTATTTAGACACCTGCTGTAAGGTCAGACTCCAGTATCCCAAATGTCATCCACACAGCACACATACTATACCTGAGGGGTAGAGGCCTATCATGGGGTGGTGCGACACTCTTCAACACACAACACATTCATGTTAGGCAATGCTCACTATTGAATACCTTACCTAGCCATGTAACAACTGCCTGTGAGATGGTTAATGTAGGCAAAGTGCTGCAGTTCAGGTACAGCAAGATAGTTGCCAGTGTGGCACACATTAGTGGCCTTGAGTGACCACATGATGCTGCCTGACAATGGCTCGTGGTACTACACTACATCCAGTTACAGTAATTACAGTACTACACATAGTGACAGTTGTGTGCATCTGGACATGGTATGTATACCTATGAGTGGTGGTGCACAGGACATTGGAAAGCATTTAATACTTGCACAGCAATGTTGTGTCCATGTACACATTGTGTTCCAGGGTGAGGCCAATCATTGAACAACACACATGCATCAAAGACATGTATACTGTTATTAACAAGGACTCTCTACACTCACACTGCATGCTGTTGAGCAACACACATCCTGCATGCTGACACATGTGATAGGATTCTTTGGCTTGTGATACTGTACTCCACCCATCAACCACTAATGAGTATGTTCTGGATTGCTGTTGGTGTGTGTGTGTGTGTGTGTGTGTGTGTGTGTGTGTGTGTGTGTGTGTGTGTGTGTGTGTGTGTGTGTGTGTGTGTGTCAACTTTACTGAGTAGTGTATTTGTGTGCATGTGTGCATGTGTTCATGTGTTCATGTTCATGTGTGCATGTGCTCATGTGCTCATGTGTTCATGTGTGCATGTGTGCATGTGTGCATGTGTGCATGTGTTCATGTGTGCATCTTGTCATGTGTGCATGTGTGCATGTGTTCATGTGTACATGTGTGCATGTGTGCATGTGTTCATGTGTTCATGTGTGTATGCGTGCACGTGTGCATGTGTTCATGTGTTCATGTGTGCATGTGTTCATGTGTGCATGTGTGCATGTGTGCTAACATCATGTACAGATTGTAAAGTGTGTTCCCTGTCTTCCTCTCACAGGTACTGAGGTTGTGTTGGTTGAGTGCAGCAGGGAACCTGAAGTCACTGCCACAAATAGTGGAAATAATGATACATGTATTGTGGCACAGGCAGGTTTGACAGGGTCTTTTGTTGGTCCGCCAATCGACAGTACACAGCTTTCCACCCCATCTATGCGCACATTCATACTGCCAATACATCCCTCATCACCAATGGCCTTAGCTGAGGGACAGCATACAGTAGACATTGACCAGGATAGTGTGGTATCTATGGCACATACATCCCCCCACAGCAGCCATACCCAGACTCCTGGAATGGTACCACATAGGCAGATGTCCTGGGGTTCTCGTGGGAGCACTGCTGGTTGTAATGCCCCTGGCAGACATGCCCCCACAGGTCTTACAACCTCAGGTATGTTCTGGGCTGTAATACAGGCACTGGCACATATGGAACGGTACACCAGACAGGGACTAAGGGCGCAGAGGGCCCATAACACTGCTATCAATGACAGTATCCGTGACCTTGCCGGTGCCATCTGCAATTACACCGAGGTCATTGATAGACATTGGAGGGAGACACTAGATGTCCTCCACAATGTCATGTCCATGTGCCAGGACAGTGCAGGACAGCTGAGACATCGACATGGATATATGCCAGCAACATCATCAGCTGGCAGTCGTCGCAGATGACACACAAGTCACAGCTGTTCCCATAGTGGCAGTACCAGCCCCAGCAATGTTGGGGCTGGGCTGTCAATAGACCATCCCAGAAGACCACATGCATGTGGGTCTGGCCAGTCCCAGCAGGGACATGGGTCTAGTCGACATCCCTCTGCCTCTGATGATAGTACCCAGTCTGGCTTAGTACCCGATACTGTCCGTGACACCCCTGCCAGGCACAGGTACTGTGTCCGTGGCCAGAGATAGTGATCTGTACAGCCTGGCAGGTACAGTCTGTGGCTGTCCCACAACCTCCCATATTTGGCAGCCACATGGTTGAACTGTGTGCATGCAGACACACACACATAAACCAAACACCTAGGGCTAACACATACACACACATTACATCAACATTGACCCATGCTGTACTGTTGTCCCTCACACACACACACACACACACACACACACACACACACACACACACACACACACACACACACACACACACACACACACACACACACACACACACACATGTCGATTGGATGGGTCAATGTCGGGCTCTGGCAAACCAACAAACCCTGTGCATATGATGAAACTGTGCCACCTCCTGTCATCTATAACACTGATGCAAGAACAGGCTATCATGGTGCTGATGCACAGGGTGACTTAATAGCAGTGTAGCAATGTTAGCATGCTGTCAACAGTAAAGTGTAATGATATCCTTGTAGGTATATCTGAGCAGGCATGATGCATTAAAGCTATGATTATCGATGTAGTATTGTTTACACCAGTGTTAATTCCAAAAAATGGATTGTCCGCTCATGTGCCACTTGGCTGATGTGTGTAGTTCTGGCAGCATGTGTTGCTGAGTGGACAGTACGTGTGTGATACGTGCAGTACAGACTTGCAGGTGTACATTTGTGAACATGGTGGAGGTGCACTGTCTGCATGTATGTGTATAGTGGACACATGGGAAGGGTGACATGCCCTGTATTACAGTGTTAACACTTCATAGTTTCTATCGCTGGCCAGTATGTGTTTTACTACACATATGTTTTAACTTGGGTGCACATGTGTGTCTGACATGGTTTGACACTATACTGTGGGTGTTACTGTTAATATCGATCATTGGTTTGCATTCTGGTTGTATACACAACCTCAACAGCCTGACTATAACCAATTGTTAGTTGATGTCTTGACAACTGACACACACATGTAGGAAACACAGTAGCATTTGGATCCTTCCGGTACAATACTATACCAGTAACCAGTGGTACTGACTGCCACCCATTCCTGGGACCACTCCTGTTTGGCATGTAGCCCTCTTAGGTACAAGCAAACACAGTAGGGATATGTCCGTCCACATCTGGTAATACATACAGTGGCCTACAATGCATTCTTCAGATGAGACACTTATCCTCCACAAGGTATCATACAGACAGATACCTGTTGACCAACCCATGCTGTAAAGCTATAAGTCAACTATAGCATAGTCATCCACATTTACTAAACATAGTATCCCGACAGTACCACATAGGTAGTAGCCCACGACATGTAGAAGGGGTACCGATGTGTACATATAGCCACATGTTATGTCATCTGTCCTTTGGTATTCACATTTCCAAAGGTATTCTGAAGTCCCTCAGTGTATCACATAAGCAATAAGGGGTCTGTATGCATATCCACAAAGTTGTTGCACACCTATAATGAATGTCCATTATTGACAGACTTTGTTGTGTTAGAACATGTCTGAAATATACCCCAGGCATGTACCCTCACTCACACTATTCTATAGAAACTGTCATGGGTGTGTGTGACATAGATGACCTAGGCCACAGATCACTACAGTGGCTGGCCTTGTCACAAACATACATATGTGACCGAAGGTCTGAGAAGCAGCAGCACAATCTGTCAAAGGTAACAGATGTATTCATGTAGAAAGCAGGCTTCACACCTATGAAATAATTGAGGTCATATGTACATATATGTATTTGCCACACAGATACCTGAAGTGTGCAATGCACATACTGTTGTTTCACTGATATGTCATACAGTAGTAAAAGCAAAACCAACAACACATTGACCAACAGTGTCATTTACTTCTTTTAATGTGTTTTCCTAGTCTCCAAAAAGGGCACTCCTCTCAAAGGAAATCACACCCCCCAATTGCAGGATTCAAGCTCCTACCTAACTATATTATGATACTAGAGAGATACGCATGAACGCGACATGCTATATGCTTTACTGGGAATTTTCATTTCCACTGCTTTATTTGTGGGATGCTGACATCATCAGACTTGGCAAAGAGGAAGTTACCTCTTTTAATGTGGTTTCCTAGCCACCAAAAAGGGCACTCCTCTCAAAGGAAATCACACACAAACATACACCCCCCCACACACACACACACCCCCACACACTCACACTCTGAAATTGCAGGATTCAAACCCCTACCTTATGATACTAGAGAGGTACACATTAACACGACACGCTATATGCTTTACTGGGAGTTTTTATTTCCACTGCTGTATTTGTGGGATGCTGACATCATCAGACTTGCCAAAGAGGTATATACCTCTGTTAATGTGTTTTCCTAGTCTCCAAAAAGGGCACTCCTCTCAAAGGAAATCACACACAAACATTCACCCCCCCACACACACACAAACTCAGCAATTGCAGGATTCAAACCCCTACCTAACTAGGTTATGATACTAGAGAGATGCGCATTAACACAACACGATTGATGCTTTACTGGGAGTTTTTGTTTCCACTGCTGTATTTGTGGGATGCTGACATCATCACACTGGACATGGTAATGTGTGTGCACTTTGTTTTATGCAATCCCAGGACTGCACCATGGGGGACAGCACGTGTTAACAGCTTGAACAGGACTCCAATCCACAGTACAACTAACAACCTCTACACAGCAGAAGTCTGTCGGTGGTATGTTATTACATATGTTTCATACCTGTCTTTGCTGTTAATCCTGTAGTTGATCTTCATTAATACTGTGTGCTTCTTACAATTCCTAGGTCAGTCTGCATCAGTGTCCTCAAGTGTACATATGTTTTGACTGTGTTCACCAGGTAAATGGTGCAAATGATGTGATCAGTAATGTTTTTTTTCATACATTAGTTGAAGTTCACCCCAGTGCAACACCACCATCTTTCCATGAAGTTTTTCCAGATGTATTTTTTATGCATTACATATGTCATGTGTGTTGGACATGTAAACAAATTATATAGTCATTTCATGTATATTCCATGAAACATGCACACAGTAGACTGCAAGTGAAGTCATTAGTATTTGTAACACTGCAGTGAAATATATATGCCATATGTCTTTGATATCCATCATGGGATGTAGGCACAATTTCCTGATCTATGTCTTTGTATCTTGTAACACATCAAGTATCTGTATTATCCAGCAGCCCATCCAGTCATCATGATGTTGTTTATAATGTGCATCAACATGGTAGTATGGCCCCTTGGACAGAGGACCTTGAGTTGTTTGGAGAGTCCATTCATGAGGTTCACAGTAATGTTGAAGCAGATGTAGCCTCAGAGGTGGTGGTCCAGTTTTCTAGCCATTCAGCATATGCTGCCACAGAGCATGTTGAAGAGGGTGATGCTGTTGACTTACACAACACAGTTGAGAGCACTGCTGTTGGTAGCTCCACACAACAACCAGAAACAGAGTGTTGCGGTAGATGTAGATGAGCAGATGTTGTGCATGGTCAGGTGTCAGAGGGCATCCACCTCCTGCTCCAGGCAATTGAACAGTCACAGCAACATCATCATTCAGACATCCATGCACTCACCCATGCTACAGATCATGTGGTACACCAGCTACATGTCATGCATGAAGGACAAGAATCCAGACACACTGAGATTATCACTGCATTGGCCACTCAGAATAAGAGTCTGCTACCTGTGGCATGCATGGCAGAATCCATGGCCTCTGCCGTACTGCAGCAGTGTCGTATTAGAAGCAGGATTCTGCATTCCATGACTGTGCTTAGCAGATTGCAACCTGTGAGAGGCAGGCCACCTGTCCAAAAAACCACCACTGGCCAACAAGCATCACTGTCTGAGGTCCAACCTGCACAGAGTTCGACTGCTGGCCCATATGCTGAGGTTCTGCCAGTCACAAGACCTTCAAATCATGGTCATGCTCCTTCATCTCAACATGGTGATATACTCCCAACCTTCTCTGTTATGGAGCAACCAGGGCAAGATGTATCTGTACATGGTCAGGGCAGGGCATTAGTGAAGTCACCCAAGATTTTGTTAGAGTGTGTCCAACAGTGTAATAAACTTAGCTGGCTCATATTATTGCAACACCATTGTACTGTGATATGTCTTTTCTGAAATTAAAATTTCTGCATTATGTCTTGTGTAATTGCTCTTTTTGCATGTTATCATATTGTACAGATATGCATGCATAACACTGATGTGTGTCCCTTATTGTTTACCATACAGTGATACAGCAATCTGTGTGTATATGCATACCTGTGTCATTTGTGCCTTGGCTTAATGATTTGTGTGTTAGACACATTTACATATGTTCATGTTGAAATATGTTATGCTCATGTTATGTGTGATGCTCACTGCATGCATCTAGTTGGTGCTTGCCATTAGATGCAATTTGTGTTGCTGTGGTGCGGCAACACCTGAACATTAATGTTCAGTTTGTGTATTCATGGACATGTGGCTTATTGTGACTCAAATGTTAGGGTCAGATGCTACTGTCATGCCTGGGCCTGCACTCATGATCTGATCCTATGTTGCCTTTGCTTGTGACTCCTGTCCCCATGCCCTCCTGCTCCTCCTACCTACCTGTAGGATGTCCTCTTCAGATACTTGGTATTTTTGGGGTTGCTCACTCACAACTGGAAGACCACCATGTGCTCTGGTTAGCATGTTGTGCAGCATGGCACACACTGTTATCATCATGCTACCTTCTCAGGACTGCATTGCAGTGCAGCCCTGGATGTGTCCAGATAGCTATACTGAGATTTCAAAACACCAAATACACACTCTGTGGTGTTTCTGGTTGCTGTGTGTGCTCTATTTTAGGCCTCCTGTGCAGTGTTTGATGGTTCATGGTTCGGGGACATTAGCCACAACTCAAGCAGATAACCACAGTCACCTGTTGTGGGTAATAAAAACAGTTTTTGTCATAATGGATATTGTTGAGAGAGGTATCTTTAGATTGCATCTTAGCTGTGTTCCTGTATTTATCCAGTATCAATCCCTCAGTCCTTCAGATATTTTACCTTCCTAGAATACAGCCCAGAGTCCACTTTCCCTCCAAATGGCAGCAGCATCATGGACACTGCCAGAGTATGTTGCCATGATATTTATTATACTGTCATCTATGGCACACACAACTTGGCAGTTGCTGGATGACCTTCCCCTTCTGTTAATGAAGCTGTCTGCTTCTGGATGTATTCAAGTCTTGATAGGTATGTGTGTGCAATCTATTGTACTGAGTACATGGGGAAATTTGTTATGCTATAGAATGTGTGCATTACAGTTTTCTGTTCCATGGTGGTGGATAGAAATAGTATGTCGACATTCATCTTGCTGCATATTGCTTCCAGGAATTCTGCCAGGATATGACTGACAGCTGCCTGTGATACTCCCACAGCATCCCCCATGTGTTTCTGGAATGTCCCAGATGCAAGTACACCCTGGCTGAGACACACTTTGGTTTCAAGGGGGATGGGGTTTCCTCACAGGGACTGCACAGACATGTGGGGCATACATGTTACAGACAGCCTGCATCAGTTGTCTGTTTAGATGCTATCTGTCAATTATTTGTGGGATTGACAACTGGTGCAGTTGCAGCCTTGCTCTGACTCTAGCTGGCTGCCTTCTAGGAAACAGCCATAGCCTCATTTATGGCTTGCATCACTGTAGCTTGTTGCAGTATATTAACAGCAGGTTGCATATGTATAGGATTTTTTTCAGTTTTGCTATGGATTTTGCCATAATCTGTAGTATTTACCTGAATTTCTTGGTGTCCAGATAATATGTGCAGAGGATCTTAGAAACAGAGTCAGCATGGCTGTTTGTTGTATTTGAGTTGCGTTGTGTGTGCAAAATGTTTCTTGGAATCAGGCATGTGCAGAATCCCTAATTACCCTATGCTGAATACTTAAATACTTGGTCTACCTTCAGAGTGACTTCTAGAATTGCACCTGCATCAGCAATTTGAAGTCTTCCTTTGGCATGCTGCACTGTCAGCAAATAGCTTCCATGAGCTTTATGGAATCCAGCCCCACAAATCTTTCCAAACGCCTTAACATTTCAGTAATTTATTTATTTATTTTGTTTACCTGGAAAGTCCAACTTGAGAAAATTCCCATTTTCAGTGGAGGTCTGGGGAGAAAAGCTCCACATGAAATACATATTTATAATGAACAACAATAAAAATTGAACATTTTAAACATTACTTTGCAGATAGTATTAAGACAAACAGTAAGCAAGCAATAATGCCCAACAGGTTATGTGTAACTGTGTAAATAACAAACCCTCATGAGTGTCATTTATGCAGTAGCACACACCATGGAGGGCATTATTGCACTTAGAGAATGGGCTGTCTGTAAAATACTTTTGTTTCACTTATTTGTTGTTTTATTAGTATTTTACTTGTTTTATATTTTTTATGTAAAATAGTTCCTCCAAATAATGTTTCATACTTGCTGTAGTATGTATAAATAGTGTTGGATGAAGTATTTTACATCCATATTTAAATTTTTTCAAAGAATGTCCAGATTTTATCTCTTTTTTTGGTCTGTTACTCATACGATTTATAGTTTGCTGGCAAATCATTGGAGATTGGAGTCACTAAATAATGACATACATTTGAGTCTCAGATGTTATTGCCTTCAGAAAATGCATGCTAAAACAAATAATTTTACTCTAGTAATTTTCTAATTTTATAGCAGTAATTTTAAAATCTGTTCTTATTTTTGAGCCTTTGTGCCCCTCTGTTTTAGGCTTTATCGACATTTCTTGAGCTAAGAAGTTGAAAGAAATGCAAACCTTTTAATTTTAACTGCCACTGTTCAATCCATCTCTCTCTTTCTCTTTCACACACACACATTTCCACTTTGAAGCACACATGCACTCACACATGTAGACAGAAGAATACAGACATACACACACTTATCTATTTTTTTTTTTACATTTTCTATTTATTTTAATTTTACACTCATTAAACAGCAAAAGTGCTGCTTAGTGAGCATAAAATAACGAAGAGCGTGAGCTTCCTTACACTCGGAGTTCTACGGCAGCTTAATATTCTGCCATGAAGCATCAGACTTATTTTTCAGCAGGCATTACCTGTACATTAACATCCTGCTAGAGAATGTCCATTCTGGAATTAGGGTTTAATGTAGAATTTGCCCATTCCCTAAAGACATTTATCATATACTTTAGAATTTATATTAGTTCACATAAGTGAAAGACACGTTAATGTGTAATAGCTGGGGATACAAAGGCAGCGATAATGCACATAGGTTCAGTATATATTTACTGTTGGGATTTTAGAAGGACATCGCCAGAGCAGGAACAGAAAAAATAGAGGAGGAGGAAGGATATAAGCAGAAATAATTAAGAAACACATAAGCAGAAAGCCTTCTGATAGTGGAGAGGTACAGATAACAGTAAATAGGTGAGATGATAAGGTGGGTAAGGAGGGGTATTAGTAGGACAGGATTATGGATGTAGGTTAGTTGGAGGAGCAGTAGTGGGGATGAAAGAGAAAGAAACAAGGATAACAAATGTGAAAGAGTCAGGGTGATTGATAGATTGGCAGTAGAAGAGAAACAGAAAGAATGGTGGTTTGGTCAGTAATCATCTTTCATGGTGCACAGCAAATTATGTCCTACAATGTGGAAGAAGACTAAGATGTGCTTCATCTTATAAAAAAAAAAAAAAAAAACAGAAGAAGTGATAAAGTGCTGTCCTGAAATATCTCCGGGTTTGAATGGTTTATCCATTTAGACATAGAGCATGTTGAAGATGAAGATGCCCCTCCCCCATTAAGCAAGTTATTCAAATGTAAGAATGAGGATTATGGAGCTTAGCCTAATCTATTTGCAGCTTATGTTACGCTGCTTCTGAATTCTGGCAAAGATCATTTACAAGTATCATAATGTATACATGGTTTATTAAATAAATGCATGATAAAAATCATGTGCAAAGTTTTTTTTTTTTTTACCATTTCTTTTTCCAGTACTCATGATGTCTTCATGTAAATTGGACTTTCTGTTCTAAAATGTAATTTTATTTTAGTTTCTTCACTGGAACTACATGTATTAAGTTTAATAAATTTGTGTTTGTATTTACCATATGCTGAGGAGCTACCGGGTATTTCCTAATTCTGTGTCGCGTGGTCCTGCATTTTGAAGGCATAATGGATGTGAGGGTTAAAGAGCTTGTAGTGGGTGTCATGTTTACTGTAGTCTGCAGTAGATTTCAATAAGTAAAGTGACACAGACTGCAGCACAGTCAGTCACTCCATCAGGCAATCAGACAATAAATTAAATGCATTTATATCCAAATAAAAAGTCATAAAAGAGAAATGGAATATGATAAGATTTATAGTAAAGCAGAAACTGCTTGGCAAGTAATGTAACAGCATTGAGGTAACGCTATAGTAAACAGTTGTTTACAATGGATGATCACTTTTAGAAAGAAAACTAAGGATAAGTGAATCACTGGAGTGACAGCCTACAATAAAGTATGTTTGTATGTGTGTTAAATTGTCTGGATTAGTGCTGGAAATCAAACTGTTTAATGTAATGGGGGTCTCAGCAGAATGGAAGCTCCAACTGTATGTGGGACTGGGTACTACAGGTAGTATATGGGGGAAACCAGACTGCCATAGAGTTGGAACTGTAGTGCAGGTTTCTAGAACTGAAGGGGACTATGCAACTTTGCAGATGCATGATTCCATGTAGTGTGATTCAGCCACTAAACTCCTGTGTTGATGGCTCACACTGTTCTGTGTTCAGAAATAGATTTAATTCCCTGATGTGTGGCTGCACAAGTGTGTCCCTCATCTAGAAAGAAACACATGTAGATATGATAGCCATGCCACCCTACAGGCAGAGCTCGCACACAGGACAGTCTCATCCATGTAGCCCCACCTGTATGCCTAACTCCACTCCCTGCCAGTAAATGCCAAGTCTTACAAACAGGTGGAGCTACTGTGCCAGAGAATATAGGCTGGCCTCAGCAGGCCTGATGAGCCCTTGAGTAAGTTTGGGCTTTGGTTAAAATAGGTAATGCGATTTATTAACACAGAATGTTACAGAATCTCAGTATCTGTTCCTGGCATAGTGGGGCTTCCATCAATTCAGTACCTTGAGGTATTGAACAACAAACTGTTTTATGCTATGACATCATCAGTAGGTGACACGAGATGACACCAGATCAGGAAGTAACTGATTAGTGACTAAGCATACAGTAAATACAAATAAAGGTTTGTTAAACTTCATAAATGTAGAGCTAGTGACATAACTAAAGTAAGTGACATATTTTGTATCAGAAAGCCCACCATGAGAACAAAATTATAGAGTAAAAAGAAGACATAAAATACTTTTCACATGATGTTTAAAATTCTAGCTAAAATACTGATCACAAGGCTAGACAAAATGCCTTAGCTGAGCAGCACCAAAGTTGTTTTTGTCAGGGGAAAGTGGTCCTCATCACATCTGTATATCATGTCTCATGATCTCCTCAAAAGAAAGTGAAAAATACCAGAGAAATCTACTGTCCTTAGATGCCAAAAAGGCTTTTGTCCAGATAAAGTGAGATTTTTCCTTGTGGCTCTGCACATAAAGGTCTTTCCTGCATATTTCCTTAACTATGTGCATATATTTTATCCAAATCCCTTGTCCAGGGTATGATGTAGTACAGTGCTAGCTCCTATTTAACATATTCACTAGGCTAGACATGGTTGCAAATTGTCACTGTATCTTGCCTTTTCAACATTGATACATATGAATGGTATACTGATATATAAGAGAATATCTGTGGTAATGAGACAGACCAGGTTATAATTAGAGCTTTAGCTAACACAGACAATATGCTGTTATTACTTAGCATTTCCATTTAATGTCTCAAATGTTTTGAGTTACTGATGCATGTTTTAAGTTCTTAAACTACAAGTTAAATGTTAACAAGTGAGTGTTTTACAGGTCAGCAAAGAAGATTAACAAGTAGATCACTATAGCTGTGGGACTAATGTTGACATTAAAGCAGATCAAGCAGTGGCATTTCTTGTTTTAGTCATGTTTCACTGGCAATTAGAATGTCTGGGGAATAAAAATCTAGACATGCATGAAATATCACAAATTTTGTTGCAAATGTGTCTGAGGATAATTTTGAAAAGAACAAGGTTGGTTTCATTACCTGATGGGAAAATTGTGTCAAGATCATTGAAAAGTAATGGTTGGTCATGGTGGGTAGTTGATGTGTGGGAGCAGGGTTAGGATGAATATCTCCACTACATTTCAGGATGAAGGTGGGATAGTAGAGTTGTGACAATAAGAGGTACTGCCAGCACAACTAGCTGGAATTTTGTAAATCATTATATGTAATTTGTGAATATCAAACTGATTTATACAAGATGCTTGTGTTACAAATGTATTAGAACCGTATGTCATGTGTATAGCAAACTGGTTTGTACAGATGTTGGTGTTGAAAGGGTATTTGTAAAATTGCTTGTGTTTAAAATGTATTCACAGTGTGCCCTACTGGAAAGAACAGAAATGTACCTGCACTATTGTAACTGTTTAAATGTATATGCTTAAACAGAGGAAACTGTAAAACAGGAGGTTAACCTCAGTCCAGCAAACTTTAAAATATATTTGAAATTAAAAATCACTTTACAGTCTAGGTCATAAAGATGCTATCTCACAGGTTTCAATGCAGCCAGAGAGACAAAGTCTATACTGGGAAGCTTTCTGCATTGTCTTTGGGGTGAACTAAATATTACTCTGGAAGTGTGGAGGTATACAATTTTTCTATGACTTCCAGCAGCTGCCACAGATGTAAGCAAAAGACAGTTTTTTTGTGTATTTTTACAGATAGGTGCTAAATCCTGCCAACTTTCAGTAATGGGGCTTTGCATGGGAACTAGAAGTCAGATGACTAGAAATTATGTAATTCAGCAAAATATCTCAGAGGTAATAGTTTAGGTATTATTTTGAGAAGTCTCTTAGTGAGAAGTAGCATTTTGTATTCTGTCTTGGGCCTGACAACAAGAAGACCCATTCACCACATTATATGCCTTCCTCTATTAAGTAAGTAGGCAATAGTATAATTCTCTTAAATTCAGCCAGGAATATAGTGAAGCTTAGTTTAGATATTGTATTTCTATCTTTGTCTGTGTCTGTCAATCAATGTTATTTTAAATATTCCCTGTGATTTTGAACTCTGATGTCACTATGAATTGATATTTAGTATTGTCTTGGTTCTTTTATTATTTATTCTTAAATATATGTAAACCTTTCATTGTGGCTGATCTTTATAGAGATATTTAAGTTTTGAGGGTATTTGCATATTTATTTGGTGACACTGTGTAGGACATTACTAATAGCCTTGCTCTTGGTCAAACTACCATTTGTATTAATAATAATTTCACTCAAAATTGGACACCCTTTGTTAAAGGTCTTAAAGTAACTGGTGAGGGGCCCTGGTGACAGCGATAACTACCTTATAGTCTGGGCAAGAGGAGGCATAGGTAGTAACCCTGTGCCACCCTTTCCCAGATGTGTGTGTGTGTGTGTGTGTGTGTGTGTGTGTGTGTGTGTGTGTGTGTGTGTGTGTGTGTGTGTGTGTCTGTGTGCGTGTGTGTCTGTGTGCATTTGTAAATCAAATCTCAAAGAGTGTGTGAAAGCTACTTGAGCAGGGACATGAAACACTGTATGGACAGAGAGACTGTTGAAGGACTTGGCTTGGAACACTGGCTAAGGACTCAACGCTATACCTGTACCAGTGGGGAGTCAAATTGGGAATCTGGAAAAAGAGGGAGTAACCAGCCCTGGAATGACTGTGTTCTCTGTGTGCTCTTAAGGGAACTTGTGCTTGATTGAACTTGATGCAGAGAGAGCTGAATCTGGAAATACTGGGTGTGTACCTGTTATCATCTCAATTAACATTCCTCACAGGTGTCAATGGTGAGGATTGAGGCTCCTTGATTACTGGTCAAGAGGTGAAGGGTCATCACGTATTGTTTGGCAGTGGTGAGATCACCACATCACATATTGGTGAACAGTGATGTGGATATTGAACCCCTGTAGCCTGTAAACAGTGGTCACTAAAGAAAGTGTTTGTGCTCTTAAGCAGCCACATGGTGAACATTCAGAGTTTCAGATCACAATACTTTTATTTATTTACTTTTGTTAGCTTAATTAGTCAGGGAGAGCAGGCACGGAAGTCAGCAGAGGATTATGGCAAGTTGACAAGGAGCCAGTTGGCTGAGATGTGCCAAGCCAAAGGACTGATGCATACCAACCTGGTTAAAGGGGAAATGACTGCACACATAATCACAGCTGCATCACAGACCAGCAACCAGCAAGACAGACAGACTGGCACTGGGGATGTACAATTCTCAGAACAATGACAGTTCAATCTTTCCTCATAGGACTTAAAACTCCATCTGGAGTTAAAGAGACTCGAACTGGAGACCAATCATCTGGAATTAGAATCAGCAGAGATACTGGGGCATTTGGAGGCTGAAGAAAAGGTGAAACAAATGTAATTAGTATCAGCAGAGAGACTGAGACATCTAGGAGCCAAAGAAAATGAGAGGCAGAGGCAACATGAAATAGAAATGCTGACTCTTCGCCAGGGACATGGAGGTAATGGGGAAGGGAGTAACAGTACCCCAGAAGCAATAAAGGTCAGTAAACGTCTTCCTCAATACCAGGAGGGTGATAATTTAGGTAGTTTCATTCATGTATTTGAAAGAGTATGCAAACAGTATAATGCTGACTGGGGGCTCTCCGTACAGTTCCTGACCCCCTTACTCAATGGTAAAGCTGTAACTGTTGTTTCTAAATTGTTTGATACTGATTGTTTAGATTATGATCAAAATAAGCACTGTTTATTACAATGTTTTAAGTTAACACCTGAAGCTTACAGAAAAAAAGTTTTGTGAGCATAGATGCAAGGCAGATGAAGGTGTGTGTGATTATACTACTGAACTAAGCACTTATTTTCATAGGTGGGTGAGTGGGTATCAGGCCACCACTTTTGAAAAGCTTACAGATCTTTTGGTGAAGGAACAAGCCCTTAGCACTTTGCCTGATGACATGAGAATCTGGTTGGAAGACAGGGAATGCAAGTCTGCAGATGAGTTGTGGAAAAAAGGAGACCTATTCCAAGCAAGCAGAGCATCTCTGCACAAGAAAGGGTTACCCAGTGCTGCACATGGGTATAAGGAAACCCATGCTGGGCAGCCTAAACTGCCCCAGTAGAGTCTTCCAGTAACTGGAGAAGCCAGTAGTTCAGGTACAAGGCCAGAATCTGGGTTAAATGCTTTAAATGTAACCAGTGGGGCCATGTAGCATATAGATATCCATGGAGCCAAGGTGGGGAACAAAAGGTGGGAGACTCAGCAAGTGAGAATAACAGAATGCCAGTGGTAAGTTGTCTGGAGACAACAAGGGTATCAAACCACCAAAAGAGATTATATCCTATCTTAGTAGATGGGAAACAGGCCACTAAGAGAGACACAGCCTCTGACCTAAACATTGTGAAGCTTGCAATGGTTAAAGATAAGCACTAGTTGCATGGACAGTCTACTGCAGTCAGAGATTTAGGAGGGACCCCATTCCAAATACCTTTGACAATGGTTCACATTGTCTGGGAGGGTGGAAAAGGAAGCAAGCAAGTAGATGCGTTTATGGATATTCCTGCAGATGTCCTGATATGGAATGATTTTTATAATGCAAAGCCTTGTGTGCATGCAGTTGCACACAGTCAGGCTTGGAGACAGGCATGTGGGTCTGGTAGCCTGGTGGACCCAGACAGACAGCACATTTGAAGCCAGGACTGCTGAGGTGGCTACTTCAGGGAGGGAGCTACCCTATAGCAATGAGACTAAAGGTGAGACAGAGCTGATGGTGGGTGCTGATGTTCCCTTGGAAAGAGTGACGGCAAAGGCAGAGGTGAGTAGTACTACCCAGGCTGACAGTGAGGCACCGCTATCAGAGGATACCAAACTTCCTATGGAAGGGGAGATGGGAAGGGCTACAAAGAGAGAGTTGAGACAGACTCTGCTCTCAGACCCTACATTACAAGGCTTGAGTGACATAGCTAGGAAAGTACCTTATTCTCAAGGAAAAGGGGATTACATATACTATAGCAAAGGGTTACTGTATAGAGAGTGGATCCCTGAGGGAGGGCTAGAGAGTAAGAGAATACAGCAGTTGGTAATGCCCAGAGCCTACCATCTAGCTATAGCCCATTACATTCTCTTTGCAGGTCATATGGAAATAAAGCATACCAAGCGATGTATTATGTTGAACTTTTATTGGCATGTGATTTCCAGGGATGTAACAGGGTACTGCCTGACCTGTGAGCAGTGCTAAAAAGTAGGCAAGGCAGGAAACAAGGTCAATGCTCCTTTGATGCCTTTGCCTGTGATTGAGGAGCCATTTCAGAGGCTAGCTGCCAATATTGTTGGGCCTCTGTGTACCCCAAGTTCCACAGGGAAAAAGTATATCCTAGTGGTAGTAGATTATGCTACTAGATACCCTGAGGAACTGGTTCTGTCCTCCACTGAGGCAGAAAAGGTGGCAAGTGGTTTTTTAGATATTTTCAGCAGGATGGGTTTTGTAAGAGAAATACTGACTGATAGAGGTGACAATTTCATGTCAGACCTGCTGGCTTGTCTGTGGGAGTACTGTAGGGTGAAGTACCTAAAGAGCACTCCTACCACCCCCAGACTAATGGTCTGGTGGAAAGATTAAACTCTATATTGAAGACCATGCTAGAGGTATTTGCAGACCAGTTTAAGAGGGAGTGGGACAAATATTTGTCTTATCTGTTGTTTGCTTATAGAGAGGTGCTCCAGGAATCCACAGGTTTCTCACCTTTTGAGTTGCTGTATGGCCATAGGGTGAGGGGACCTCTAGATTTGATTTGCGATGAGTGGGAGGTTGAGTGTGAATCCCACAAGGAGTCTGTTGTGGCATATGTCCTAAACTTCAGGAAAAGGCTCAGGGAACTCATGGACTTGGCCCAGGAGAACCTGGCAGAAGCCCAACAGCAGAAAAAGGTCTGGTATGACAGGAGTGCTCCAGCCAGAGAGTATGTTGTGGGGCAGCAGGTTATGGTTCTCATTCCGGTCAGACACAACAAGTTGCAAGCAGCTTGGCGGGACCCCAAAAAGGGATAAGGAAGGTCAGTGATGTTAACTAAGTGGTAGAACTGCTAGGCAGGAGTCAGTGGCACAAACTGTACCATGTTAACACCATGAAAACTTACCATAACAGGGAGGCCCTTGTGCTAAGTATTTGCAGTAGGTGACAGTCTGAGGGAGATCTATGTCTACAGGGAGACAACCAGCAAAATACCAAATTACTATGGTGCAGCCTAGGGTTGCAGGCATATGATATGATATGACAGTGCAGCACCTAAGTGGGGTTAGCAATGCCAATGCAGATGGGCTCTCAAGACAGTGTATGGGGTAATGTATCCACAGATAGGGTCGTTCCTCTCAAGCAATGTTTCTCAATGGGCACTTGAAAAACTAGCTTGAGTCTTCAAAGGGGGGAGAGAGGTGTGATGATAGGTACTGTCAGCACAGCTAGCTAGAATTTTGTAAATAACTATATGGCATTTGTGAATATCAAACTGATTTATACAAGATATTCACCAGAAAAAAAAATTACCACTGCAAGCTGTAGAGTCAGGCTGACTAAGTGCTTGTTACATCCAAATAAGTCCAAAATTGCTGTTCATAAAAGCAAGAAATATTTATTGTAGAACACAATGAACTGAGTGCTTTTGCCCACCATAAGCATAGGGCATCATCAGAGTTAAAAACAGCACATCACTCAATCCTTAAATAAGGAAAATCATACACAGGTGACCCTTATCTAATGTAACTGCTTAAACACATACACCATATCATAAAAAAATCATTCAGAGAAAAAATGCATATGAAAATTTATACTTTAAAACCTTATATGTTGTCAGGTATATGGATATTTTAAAATAAAAACATTGAGTTATATTAGCAGTGTTGAAGCCACTATTTTAACTTTGCTCTTAGCTTCAATACACTGCTAATAGAACAAACTTCATTAATACCAGGGCTAACCAGGGCATTCAATCTTAGTTGCCATGCCAGCTCTTTATATTCCAAAATATTTTTTGCATCACCCCCACGATTATTCATTTGCACTCTACCTATAATAACATTTTTTTTTAAATTAGTGCATTTGGTAGAATGGACATAGAGAGCATTAGTGGTTTTCTTATTTTTTATATCTCTTGTGTGTTCTGCCATATGTTACCTCAATTTTTCTAGTAGTTTTCCCTACATAGAATGCCATACAGGAAATGCAGGAAGCTACATAAACTATATAATCTGTATTACAGTTACACTTGCCAGGACAATATAACATTCTATTGTATCTAGGAATGACGATATATGGACCATCATTAACAAATTTGCACATTCTATAACAACCACATTTAAACAATTTCAAACTTAGATTTCTGTGTTTGTATGTGGACCTATTCCCACTGTCAAACCAATTTTTCAGGCTTTTACCCTTAGAATATATAACAACAGGTCTGTCCCTAGGCTTAGTAACCATTTCATGGGAAAGAACACACTCCAGTGGTTGTTGAGTATGTCAACTATATATTGCCCACAAGAATTATTGCACTTTACAACCAAAGCTCCTTGTCTATTCTTCTTAACATCACTCATTATAATGTTTACATGTAAACCCATTTTTAAAATGGGTGTAAATTTGTTGCCTCAGAATTTTATTATTTCTTTTTTAACTTTCTTTAAAAGATCCATGGGGTAACCCCTATCCAAAAACAACCCAAACTTTGTAATTTGGTAAGGAAATTAACGTCATCACTGACTAACCTTGAAAGTCTAATCATTTGACCTTTGGTAATACTTCTTTATTTGGTGTGACGGATGACAGCTATCATAATGCAACATTGCATTAGAATAAGTCTCTTTTCTGTATATGTTGGACCCCTACCCCTTATTAACAAGGTCCTTATAAATATGAATGTCTAAGTAATCAATACTTTTGTAGTTAATCTTATTAGTAAATCTGAAGAAAGTAGTTTTATTTATATAATCAAAAAATTCCACAGACTCTTCTTTGTTTCCTTTCCACAAGATCAGTATGTCATCTAAAAATCTAACGTACCTCAAAATGTTTTTCATGTATGGTGAAGTGAATATGTGGACTTTTCTGCCAAGACTAAACTAGCATAAATGGGTGCACATTTTGCACCCATTGCTACACCAGACATTTGTTCATAGGTTCATAGGTGTGTACTAGGCTAATGGCCCTGGAGCCTTTACAAGCCTAGCCATATGATTACCCTGGCATAGTGCCACCCGACCTTAGTTCCCAGTGCCTCTGTCAAGTAGAGCCACTGGAGTGATCCCCATGGTTCATTTTCTGTTTCCCATCCACTCATCAAGATTTCTTTTGAAGAGGGTCAGTGAGGTGCTCTGCTTGACATGTATGGCAAGTCTGTTCCATAGCATGGGCAGTCTCTGGGTTATGAACCTGTCCCTCCAGCATGTTCTGTTAATTGTGGTAATGAGGTTGAGCATGTGGTGTGGAGGGACAAGCTTTGGTTGTAAAGTACAATAATTTTTGTGGGCAATATATAGCTGACCTACTCAAAAACCACTGGAGTGAATTTTGTTCCCAAAAACTGGTTACTAAGCTTGGGGACAGACCTGTTGTTACATATTCTAATGGCAGAAGCCTGAAAAAATTGGTTTGAAAGTGGGACTAGATCCACATACAAACACAGCAATCTAAATTCGAAAATGTTTAAATGTAGTTGTAGAATGTGCAAATTTGTTAATGATAGTCAATATATTGTCATTCCTGGATACAATAGAATGTTATGTGGTCCTGGCAAGTGTAACTGTAACACAGATTATGTAGTTTATATAGCTTCCTGCATTTCCTGTATGGCATTCTATGTAGGTGAAAACTACTAGAAAATTGAGGGAACGTATGGCAGAACACACAAGAGATATAAAAAAATAAGAAAACCACTAATGCTCTCTATGTCCATTCTACCAAATGCACTAATTTAAAAAATATATATTTTTATTATAGATAAAGGGCAAATGAATAATCATGGGGGGATACAAAAATATGTTGGAATATAAACAACTGGCATGGCAAATAAGTTTGAATGCTATGGTCAGCCCTGGTATTAATGAAGCTTGTTCTATTGGCAGTGTATTGAAGCTAAGAGCAAAGTTAAAATAGTGGCTTTGACACTGCTAATATAACACAATGTTTTTATTATAAGATATCCATATACTTGACAACATATAAGGTTTTAAAGTATATATTTTCATATGCATTTTTTCTCTGAATTATTTTTCATGATATGGTGTATGTGTTTAAGCAGTTACATTAGATGAGGGTCACCTGCATTTGATTTTCCTTATTTAAGGACTGAGTGATGTGCTGTTTTTAACTCTGATGATGACCTAGCTTTATGGTGGGTGAAAGCGCTCAGTTTATTGTGGTATACAATAAATAGTTCTTGCTTTTATGAACAGCACTTTTGACCTTATTTGGATGCAACAAGCACATAGTCAGCCTGACTCTACAGCTTGCAGTGGTGAATTTTTTGTTTTTTTCTGATGAATTAGTCATTTCTTTCCCATGTTTGATGGAGATTGGTTCTTGATTTATACAAGACGCTTGTGTTACTAATGTATTAGAACTGTATATCATGTGTATAGCAAACTGATTTGTAAAGATGTTTTTGTTGAAATGGTATTTGTAAAGTACTTGTGTTTGAAATGTATCAACAGCGTGCCCTACTAGAGAAATCAGAAATGTACATGCAGTATTGTAACTGCTTAAATGTATGTGTTTTAACAGAGGAAAATGGAAAACAGTAGGTTAACCTCAGTCCAGCAAATGTTAAAATATATCTGAAATTAAAATCACTTTTTGGACTAGGCCATAAAGATGGTATCTCACAGGTTTTCATGCAGCCAGATACACAAAGTCTGTACAAGGAAGCTTCCTGTATTGTCTTTGGTGTGAGCTAATTACTACTCTGGAACTGTGGAGGTATGCAATTGTTTTATGACTTCCAGCACCTGCCACAGATGTAAGCAAATGCCCTTGTGTGTGTATTTTACATGTAGGTGCTAAATCCTGCCAGCTTCCAGTAATGGGGGTTTGCATGGGAACTAGAAGTCAGATGAGCAGAAGTGATTTAATTCTGCAAGCTATCCCAGAGGTGATAGTTTAGATATTATTTTGAAGTCTCTTAGTGAGACTGAGCATTCTGAATTCTGTCTTGGGCCTGACAACAAGAAGGACCATTCACCACATCAACTGCATTACTCTATTAAGCAAGTAGGAAATAGTATATTTCTCTTAAATTCAGTCAGAAATATAGTGAAACTTAGTTTATATATTGTTTTTCTTTATTTATCTGCACTCATCATTCAATGTTATTTTAAATATTTTATGTGGTTTTTGAACTCTGATGTCACTGTAAATTAATATTTAGCATTGTCTTATAATTTTATAATTTATTATTACATATATTTAAACCTTTAATTGTGGCTGAGCTTTGTAGAGATATTTAAGTTTTGAGAGTATTTGCATATTTATTTTGTGACACTGTGTGGGCTACTCATAAAAGCCTTCCTCTTGATCAAACTACCATTTGTATTAATTATAATCTCACTTAGTAAAATTGGGTACCCTTTGTTAAGGGCCTTAAAGTAGCTGGTGAGGGGTTCTGTTAGCAGTGATGACTACCTTATAGTCTGGGGAAGAGGGGGCATAGCTTGTAACCCTCTGCCAGCCTTTCCCAGGTGTGTGTGTGTGTGTGTGTGTGTGTGTGTGTGTGTGTGTGTGTGTGTGTGTGTGTGTGTGTGTGTGTGTGTGTGTGTGTGTGTGTGTATGTGTAAATCAAATCTCAAGGAGTGTCAGCTACTTGGGCAGGGACACAAAGCACTGATTGGACAGAGAGAGTGTTGGAGGACTTGCCTTGGAACCCTGGCTAAGGACTGAATTCTGTAGCTGCACCAGTGGGGAGTCTTATTGGGGATCTGGAGAAAGGGAGAAGAACCAGCCCCAGACTGACTGTGCTCTCTGTGTGCTGTTAAGGGAAATTGTGCTTGATTGTACTTGATGCAGAGAAATGCATTGTGAAATACTGGGTGTGTACCTGTTATCCTCCCAGTGAACATTGCCCACAGCTACCAGTGGTGAGGATTGAGGCTCCTTGATTACTGGCTCAAAGGTGGAGGGTCATCATAAGAGGTATGGTGGCATTCATGCTTGTATCTGACTTTCAGTACTGCTGGTCAAGTGCTCTTCTTAACTTTGATATAGCTATAATAGAACAGATCTAGCATGAATATTGGTACAGAGAAGAAGTGATAGACAGGGAGAGAAAGAGGGTTTTGTGGTGTAATGTATGTGTGTTTCTGAAGGAGTTGGGATATGATGTGGGAGCATTATGAAGGTTAGTGAGATGAGCTAGTGTTGTGAGTGTACAAAGCTATAGCAATTGATTTACCATCACTGTGAGTTGAGATGGTGAGAGTTTAGATGACGTGAACAAGAAGGTGGAGGTTTGGTAAGATAGTGGCTGTGTGGTATATTAATGAAAGGAGTGATAAGAGAACTGGAGAGAAAGAGGTGCAGTAAAGGGTGGGTAGATATTTTCAGGGTAGTATATAGATAGATAAGGTAGTATAGAGTTGTTAGTTTGTGCAAAAAGCTGTATGGTAGGTGTTTGGGGGTAGTAGTCGGTGAGTTGTGTATAGATGAGGGAGAAGACTAAAAATGTGTATTGATGAGAAGGATAGTAGTCCAAAGTAGTAGGTATAAGTGGTAATATGAGTATCTCAAAAAGTTATTTTGTGCTATTGGCATGCATTTATGTGTGTTTGTGTGTGTGTGTTTAATAGCTGATAAATGTATATATTTATTTGTATATATATATATATATATATATATATATATATATATATATATATATATATATATATATATATATATATATATATAGCACAGTGGTGAAGTAGTTAGCATTTTCACCTCACAGCAAAAGGTTTTCCGGTTTGATTTTTGTCTGGATACCTTCTGTGCAGAGTCTGCATGTCTTTCCTGTGTTTGTATGGGTTTCCTCCAGGTGCTCTGGTTTCTTCCCACATTCCAAAGACATGTGGCTGGAGTGTTTCTCCCCGGGCCTCTGCTGAAAATGGGCTCTGGCCCAAGGTTGAACTTTCCTAGTAAAAAATATTAAATAAATAAATAAAGAATATATGTATAATTTATATATTAACCCAGCCACTGGGGATGCACAAGCCAGTGCATTTCTTTGTGCCGGTCCCAAGCCCAGATAAATGAGGAGGGTTGCATCAGGAAGGGCATCCGGCATAAAACTCCGCCAAATCTTTTCATGCAATCACCAGTTAATATTTCCATACCGGATCGGTCGTGGCCTGGGTTAACAACGACCACCACCAGTACTGTTAGCCAACAGGGTGCTGGCGGAAATTGGGCTACTGTTGGCCAAAGGAGGAGAAGAGGCAGAAGGCATGGCCGAAGGCAGGAAGAGAGGAGAAAGTCTAGGACTGTGGTAGTGAGGAGCTTTGAATGTTGGCAGTATGACTGGTATAGGGAGAGAGCTAGCTGATATGATGGACAGAAGGAAGGTTGGTATATTGCGTGTGCAAGAGACCAGATGGAAGGGGAGTAAGGCTAGGTGTATCGGAGGTGGATTCAAATTGTTTTATCATGGTGTGGATGGGAGGAGAAATGGCGTAGGAGTTATTCTGAAGGAACAGTATGTGAAGAGTGTTTTGGAGGTGAAAAGGGTGTCAGATAGAGTGACGTTTATGAAGCTGGAAATTGATGGTGTAATGATTAATGTTGTTAGTGCATATGCTCCACAAGTTGGGTGTGCAATGGATGAGAAAGAAAAATTTTTGAGTGAATTGGATGAAGTGGTGATGACTGTACAGAAGGGTGAGAGACTGGTGATTGGAGCAGATTTAAATGGGCATGTTGGTGAAGGGAACAGTGTGGATGAGGAACTGATGGGTAGGTATGGTGTTAAACAAAGGAATGCAGAAGGTCAGATGGTAGTGGATTTGGTGAAAAGGATGGATATGGCTGTGGTGAATACGTATTTTAACAAGAGGGAGGAGCATAGGGTGACATACAAGAGTGGAGGAAGATGCACACAGGTGGATTATATCTTATGTAGGAAGGCCAGTTTGAAGGAGATTGGAGACAGTAAAGTGGTGGCTGGAGAAAGTGTAGTTAGGCAGCATAGGATGGTGGTTTGTAGGATGACGTTGGTGATCAAGAAGAGGAGGAGGAGTGTGAGGGCAGCACCAAGGATCAAATGGTGGAAATTGAAAAAGGGTAATTCTGAGGTGGAGTTCAGGGATGAGTTAAGGCAGGCACTGGGTGGCAGGGAAGAGTTACCAAATAGCTGGGTAACTACAGCAGAGCTAGTAAGGGAGACGGCTAGAAAGGTGTTTGGTATCACACAGGGATGGAGGAAGGACAACAAGGAGACATGGTGGTGGAATGAGGAAGTATAGAAGAGTATACAGGCAAAGAGGTTGGCAAAGAAGAAGTGGGATTGTCAGAGAGATGAAGAAAGTAGACAGGAGTATAAGGAGATGAGGTGCATGGCAAAGGCTAAGGATAAGGCATATGAAGAGTTGTATGAAAGGTTGGACACTAAGGAGGGAGAAAAGGACCTGTACCAATTGGCTAGACAGAGGGACCGAGCTTGGAAAGATGTGCAGCAGGTAAAGGTGATAAAGGATAATGAGGGAAACATACTCACAAGCGAGGAGAGTGTGTTGAGGAGATGGAAAGAGTACTTTGAGGGGTTGATGAATGAAGAGAATGAGAGGGAGAGAAGGTTGGATGATGTAGGGATAGTGAATCATGAAGTACAATGGATTAGCAAGGAGGAAGTAAGGATAGCTATGAAGAGAATGAAGAATGGAAAGGCTGTTGGCCCAGATGACATACCTGTGGAAGCATGGAGGTGTTTAGGTGAAATGGCAGTGGAGTTTTTAACCAGATTTGTTTAATGAAATCTTGGAAAGTGAAATGATGCCTGAGGAATGGAGAAAAAGTGTTTTGGTACCGATTTTTAAGAATAAGGGTGATGTGCAGAGCTGTAGTAACTACAGATGGATTAAATTGATCAGTCACAGCATGAAGGTATGAGAAAGAGTAGTGGAAGCTAGGTTAAGAAGGGATGTGATGATTAGTAAACAGCAGTATGGTTTCATGCCAGGAAAGAGCACTACAGATGCAATGTTTGCTCTGAGAGTGTTGATGGAGAAGTACAGAGAATGTCAGAAGGAGTTGCATTGTGTTTTTGTAGACTTGGAGAAAGCGTATGACAGGGTGTCTAGAGAGGAGCTGTGGTATTGTATGAGGAAGTCAGGAGTGTCAGAGAAGTATGTAAGAGTGGTACAGGATATGTACGAGGGTAGTGTGACAGCGGTGAGGTCTGCGGTGGAGTGATGGATGTGTTTAAGGTGGAGGTGGGGTTACATCAAGGATCAGCTCTGAGCCCTTTCTTATTTGCAATGGTGATGGACAGGTTGACAGACGAGATCAGACAGGAGTCCCCGTGGACTATGATGTTTGCAGATGACATTGTGATCTGTAGTGAGAGTAGGGAACAGGTGGAGGAGACCCTGGAGAGATGGAGATATACTCAAGAGAGAAGAGGAATGAAGGTCAGCAGGACTAAGACAGAATATATGTGTGTGAATGAGAGGGAGGATAGAGGAATGGTGAGGATGCAAGGAGTAGAGGTGGCGAAGGTGGATGAGTTTAAATACTTGGGGTCAATAGTTCAGAGCAATGGTGAGTGTGGAAGAGCCTCTTTTTCTTTAAAATGCATTTATATGCACTTATATGTATGTATATATGTTTATAACTATGTTATCTATCTAATGTATATAAGAGTGACAGTACAGGTAAGATGACTTGTTGTACTGAAACTGACACATAACTTGATGATAGATATTTAAACTACAGCTGGCAATCAGTTAGGAACTTTTATTTAGATACTGAGATACTGCTGTGGATAGCATAGCAAAAGTATATAGTATACATTTCTTAATGTGATTTACTGTAGCCTGAATCTTACATTCAAAATCAAATGAGAGCACCTCCCTCAATAGTATCAAAAATCACAAATCTAATATATATATATATATATATATATATGCATAACTTAGCTAAGCCTTACAACATATAGGGGCAGGGGTGACTATTTTATACATGTGACTAACACTGTGAGAAGCACATAAGATCATTAAGGCACGTTAAAGCACTTGTAAGCAGGTTTGCGAGCAGCACCGCACCGTGCAAAATATAAAGAAAGGAAAAAGTGGGCAATAAGACAGTGGCAAAATGGGGGAAAGCAGGGTAAAAACATACTGAAAGGTAGGTAGGGATCTGCAGGAAGGGTGTGGGAAAGGACCATAGCTTTCCATTTTTTTGTACAGCAACAGCTGTGCAGTTTGACATAATTTGTGGATGAATTTGGACTCTCAAATCCTAGAGGGTTGGGAGAGGACAACATAAATGTGTTGTCAAACCAATTGAACCAATTCAGTAGTGTCCAGTGGACACAGGTGTGAAATGGAGAGCTATGTGTGGGGAGATATTTTTTTGTGAGACATGTGTCCATTTTTTTAGGAGGGAGTGGAATGTTGGGGAGAGGTTGTAGGTATGTGTGGGGAGATAAGTTGGGTAGAAGAGGATGCAATTGCAGACATACATGACAGACAAGACAGCAGACATGGGCAGTGTGTGTCACATTAGGGGGTAAACACATTGGACAGAGAGGGTGTTATGGAATCTGAGAAGCATGTGGTTCCAGACGGCAGCAGCCTGACTGACATCCAAATCCATGGACAGTCAACACTGCCCTTTCACTGTCCTGAAGGTAGCCACCAGGCTCCATCTGGTTGTTGAGTCTGCCATCAATCCAGTGCAGACATTGTTCATAGTTCATAGTTCGTATAAACAATCCTGTGCACCATAGCTGGTAGTTGATCCTGGGTGACTACCACCACTCTGCCACTGTTCCCAGGGGGGGTCAGGCCCCCTCCTCCGTGGCAATTCCACCAGAAAGTGGTACAAGGCCAGCAGACGGGGCACCACCAATTGGGGTACCAGAGGCACTAGTACCTGGTCCCAGGTCTGGCTGAGATAGGGTAGGCAGATCAGTAAGAACCAGCCTACCCTGTTGTGCTGTGGTGATAGAGTTATAGCAAGGTATATAGGTTAGTTATGAACAAATACAGGAATATGGAAATAAACCAATCACATTTCAATGCATATTATATGGAACACAACAATAAATAAAGTAACAGTCAGTATATTAACAGTTACAGCATAACATAGGTAATTCAGCATGTGTTATTATCCAACCATTGTAATACATAATAATAAAACACATGCCCCAAAATAAAGTTTATATAAGAACATATGTTAATAATAAACCATAACCAATGAATAACAATAATAAATATATATGAAGATAAGGAGTGGGGAGAGAGAGAGAAATACAGTCTATTAATACCATTATAAGCTATATAGTTGATAACAGTACTACTATTTACTCTACAAGTCTGTCCTTTCTTTATGTGTAAAAATGGCCTATAGCTGCTGTAGCATGTACATGCCTCTCAAGCTAGCTGCATGGGAAAGTATGGGCCAAGCAGTAACACCCACAGATATGCATCTACACAGAACACTTGCACATCAGGTGGACTTATATAACTACCAAGGTATACTGTGGGCTGATGTACTGTTACTTTGCTATTGACATAATCATGTCAATGATAGATCTGTGACAGAGGGATTAGTCAACAGTAATTACATTCCATGACAGCATGACACTTGAGCGACATGTATGTGTATGTACTGAGAGTAAGCAACTATCATGACTTGTTTGGCAGGCATGGAGGATAGATCCCAATAGCAGTGACTGCAGAGGACATGTGCATCAGATGTATTAATTGACTGCTGCAACCTTTAACAGACAGGGTGATATGGTGGATTCTGGCACCTGACAATCAGCTAACTGTGACTTTCTCCTTATCCAACCTGGTGAGGAGCATATCTGTGTGTCTCACAATGGAGTCTCCTAGGACTAATATGTTGGGTTTATGTTTAGGCCTTAATGGCTGTGAGACACAGGTGTGTGGACTATGTGTGGTGTGGTGGACAGTGGAGTCGGTGTGTGTTTTTCCTTCGGAGGTCTCTTTTGTTTGGGCATGTTTTTGTTGAGGACCTTCTCATATGTGGGAGGGTGTTGTGTAGATGTCGGTGGTGTTTGAGGTGTTGTGTTTGTGTGACAACCTTCTCAGTGCCAAATATACTGGCTTGTGGGGGAGAGAGCAATGACTCTAGGTGCTTGATGTAATTGCATCTCTCACAAATTGTATTCCTAGACAAAGATCAGAACACAGATATGGATTAAAGACTGTCCAGATATACACAATATATCCTGGGTGTTATTGCTATAACTTCATGTATTATTGCAGAGCGTGTGTAATAATTAATTTCTTGTAAAATGGCCCTGAATCTACATTTATTGCACAACACTCTTTATGAGACATACCTTGAGGAAGGTACTGGTATTGTTTTTTATTTTTCTTGCAGAACAGTTGTCATAATCGATGTCATGCAAAACAAAGCTAATTCCACACATATTGCACAACAATGCTTTATTAGAGGTACCTTCATGCAGTTACTGGTATAGTTTTACTTTTTATTGCACATCAGTAGTTGTGATGCATGTGTTGCAATACAGCTGTAATTCCACAGTTATTGCAGTTGAAACTTTATTTCATTTACTTTATCAAGGTTAATGCTTTACTCTTCAGTGCTTATTCCACTGCATTTGGCAGTAGTCACTTATTGCAGTCCAGGTCTATGTCCACATTCATTGCAATATAATCTTTACTGTATATACCTAATGTCAGTTAATGCTTTACTCTTTCTTGCTTATATGACTATAGATTGCAAGATACATCTGTACTCACCACACTCATGGAGCAACCTGCCCAAGTGCCTGGCATGCACCTTAACACTGCAATCCCTCTCTTCTGCGGCTTTTGGTAGAGAAGCACACCATTATGCATAACAGTTTAGCAGACATTCAAGAATAGATGTTGCTGAAACACAGGTAAACATACTTACATACATGTGGGACATTCCCTGCCCAGAAATCTTGGACCCAGGTGTCCATAAGAGCCCCCTTCCATCTTTTCAGGTCATCATGGTGGTGACATACCCGCTCACCTGTTTGGGGGATACCTGGTACACTGGTGAGATCCCTTGCCAGCCATTTCCAGGCCTTCACCTTGCAGTCTGAGTCGTGGTAATGCCCCCTGCATCAGCCAGTCTGCATGGTTTTTAGCTATGAGTCTGACCATGACACTGGACTCCAGAATGCCTCATTGCTGTGCTCAGAAGTGTGCACCCTCTCCAACAACTGCCATAGTATCCTCAAAGTTAGAACTCCAATGGATTATGCAGTATTCTTGCCTATTGCACTTAATATGGCCTGTTTTCCCACCGTTTAACCCCATTGGGCAATATTTAAAAGTGTGGCAAGTCACTTAGCACTGCAAAAACCAACACAGCTCAGCTGAGCAGTGGTTAAACTGCAATGCTTAGCAGTGCACAACCCAGTTAAGCACAGCAGAGCAGTGCAAAGCAGTGCTAAAATGTAAAAGATAAATGACCAAAAAAAACCTGAACAAAGACAACTGACAGCACGACTGGAATCACAATCCACAAATTTTAATGAAGCGCTTTTCATCCAAAAATGTAGTTGAACTTCATCAGATACTAAGAGTCATACAAAACAAGTTTAAATAAGGCTGAGTAGAATCAGCTGATCTCTCCACCTTGAAAATTTTTAAAGACACAGTATTTAAAAACAGCATTTAAAAACCAATTCAGTTAGCCTATACATTTTTTGTCTTTTTTTTTTTCTAATACTGTGGTATCTAATAACTAGTAGTAGTAGCAGCACAAAAAATAAAATTACTACCCCAGTTAATCAACTTTTTTTTTTTAAATTAACTTTTTTTAAAAATTAAAACAAGGAGCAAATATCACAATGCAACTAGCAATTAATATAAACTTATAATAATATTGCTACAATGTTTCATCTCATTAGACTTTTCAGTTTCAAACAACATGTGATAGAAAACATGACATTTAATCAAGGGAAATTATAAGCATTAAGACGAATTTGCCAGAGAAGCTCCAGTGTTTCTAAAATAACTGTAAATGGACCCCCTCTTGGATTACTTTCTACTTGGTCAAGTATCGAAAATTTAAATGTATATTCTGGAAATTGATCTATATGCTTTGCTAAAGCATTATCCAACTTATGTTTATTAATACTATATTTGTGCTCATATGCCTGATCTCTCATTCTATATTTGGTTTTCCCGATGTAGAATGATTCACAGCATTGACATTTTGCCACATATACAATCATTTTGGAGTTACAGTCAAATTTTCTCCTAGTACTCAGGTATATGTTGTTAATATACTGTGATGAGCCAACCAGAATGTATCTACAGTATGGACAATTACCACATTGTCTCAAACCTACTATGTGTGACTGCATTCTAACCTCACATTCAAATAGGTTTTTTAAAGTTCTATCTTTCCCAGTTATAAATTTTGGTCCAGTCCCTAGTTTTTCCATTATTGGTCTATCTTCCAATAGAATATTCCAATTTTTAATTAATATATTTTTTATATACCTATAGTCAAGGTTGAATGTTGTAACAAAGCTAGTTGTAAAGTCAGTTTGGCTCATATCTAACCTGACATTTAATTCCTGATCCGGGTTTTTACCTTCTACATTAATTTCATTCAGACAAATAAAATGTTGGATACTCAGGATCGGTATATACACACCATTAGCTCTTTTGTTACTGACTTCTTCAATTAAGTTGTCAATCAAAATACTAAGATATGCTCTTTTCATAAACATTTTTTTCAAAAAATTGACATTCACTATAAAAGTCCTTTTCTGTGGATACCATTCTGGCACCTCTCACTAACTGTCCCTTTACCACCACTCTGTTTTGGTGGTAAGGGTGTGCACTTGTGAAATGTAAAAATGTATTTGAATAAGATGGCTTTCTATAAATTTTCACTTGATATCTCTTAGTCACATAATTCTTAGTTAACTGAACATCCAAAAATGCTGTTTCATTTTGGTCAAAGTTATATGTAAAAAACAAAAAGTCAGTAGTCTGGTTAAAATAATTAATCAAATTCTCTGCCTCTTCCTTGTTCCCTTTTATTAACAAGAAGATATCATCCAGATCGCATGTAAAGTATATCATTTTTGAAGCTATCTCTTCTTTATTAAAAATAAAATGATGTTCCCAGTAACTCATTACCAGATTTGCGAAGCTGGAGCCACAGGGGGACCCCATCACTACTCCGCTTTTCTGAAGGTAATAGTTACCTTTAAAATATATATTGTTATTAGATAATACTATATCCAGGAGTTCTTCTACTAAGTTGATATCATATCGGGGGCTTCCTTATTTCTTAATATGTGGCTAACCCACTCTATACCCAGTGCTTGTGGTATTGACATGTATAAATCCCTTACATCTACCATAAGGAAGTTGTAGTGTTTATTAAACTCCAGTTCATTAATTTTTTTCAAGAATGATGATGAGTCTTTGCATATTGCTTTTTCTGTTGTCACATATTTTTTAAGTATGTTATCTATCACTTTAGCACATGCGTATGTGGCAGAATTCCTGCCATCAACTATAGGTCTAAGTGGGGATCAGATAAGCATTTATGGATCTTGGGGACCCCGAACATTGTGGGTGCCACTGGTGTTAACACAAACATATAATTATACATATCAAGGTCTATCTTTCCTTCTATAAATAAAGCATTGATATAAATCTTTATACATTCATTAGATATGTTATACTCATTAAGCGATGCTTTCTGATATGAATCAGAAGACAGCATTGATTCTATTTTAGTTTCATAGTCCTCCAAGTCCATAAATACAAAGCCTCCACCTTTATCAGGCCTCATAACCTATACTTTAGCTGTTCTTACTAGGTTAAGCCATGCTTGCTCATCCTTGGTTAAATTATAACCATGACCCACACTTCTATTTTCCCTTTGGTATGTTCTTATATCCAATTTGTATATCTTTTCAAATATGTATAACAGATTATGCAAAGGTGGATTATATGTACTTGGTGTTTGACTCATAAAGGTCAGAAGGATCTCATCAATGTATTGTACTAGCACAATGGTTTTGGAAAAAGTCTAATAACAGAGTTGTGTGCAAAGTTAAATGAATCCCCCTCATGTAAGGTGGATACAGCACCAAGCTTTACCCACACACAAGTTTCCCATGTTGAGCATCAAACCTCTTCCTATCTAGTTACACACTCTAGAGAGCACAGTATTATTTGCAAGCACCACAGGAGAGGTCCGAATTTAAAGATGTGAAAAAGCACATTTGTACTTGTTGAGCATCCACTGTTTGTAACTGATGGTACACCACGGGTTTTGGAACAAATGCAAATGTCTGCACAGGACAACATAACATTGTTCTGATTGTCCTATGTAATTATATGCTCATCTACTAAGATATAGATAACTGTCTTTCATGTGCATCTCATTACTGGGAGAGACATTTACCTGTTTCTCACTGTGGGAGGCCAAAGAAATTCACAGGAATAAATCAATGGTTTATCAATCAAACTTTCCTGTCACTTCATTCTGGGATGATTGCATGCTTGTCTTGCCTCAGACTTGCACAATGTCCACTGACAAGACAAACAGACAGCTGCTACATAGAGCAGTGCACTGCAGAATAACAGTGATGGATTATGTATGAATAAGTTAACCAAAATTGTAACACAGTTGCAAGTGGAACCATTGGAGAGCAGTCACACATTACCTGACTGAATTAATTAAGTCAACATCACTCTGAAATCAAGATAACCTGGTAACAAAATTAATACAGACATACAAATGTTGTGTGACCTAAACCAATAATTATTTGATTTTCATTTTTTTAATTTTACTATCTGTGAAAAGCAGTGTTATCAAGCTGAATTGCACTGCTGATGGCAAGGTATTAGCACATGCACAGTCATAGCTTGAAGTGTTGAACTTAAAATGGGAATTACCAGTAAGCAATGTTGCTCTGTGCCAACTTTTTGTGCAAAGAAGCATCATATGCATACAACCATGTGTTACTCTAAAGGACTACAGAAACAACGTTTGCTGTGGTCATGTGTCAGGTGTCTTGATTCATACAAATGTCATAACAGCTGCATTTAGTAGATCCTTATATGCATGCTACAGGTGTATTATGAAACTCATGAGAGACCAGGCATGTTATTGCTGATTGAAACATGGGTTATGGCAACAGTTTTGAATCACAGAGGTTTACTGGATGTTACAGTATTGGTGGGAAGAATTGGACAGTTGGTGACAGGATACACAATACAGACATAATAACATAGTAGTGCATGCGCCATTTATGTGCATATTTGTGTTGTGTTACATTTTGATTAATCAGCATAATTTTTCATGCAAGATCTGTACAAGACAAGCTTTACAATAGGCAGCAGGTACATTAATAATGCAGCAGGATAATAGTATGTTAAGGAAAGGTGCAGCCAACATTTACAGCTACAGGAGTCATACAAAACATTCTAAAACATTTTTTCATCCATCTGGATTTAAACCTTTAGAGTGCAAAAGAGTAATGTGTCCAAAGGCAATAAAATCACAAGCTATTGTCACAAGCTGTTTGCTTCCATTTAGCCTTAGTTGCATTTATTGCCTGGCACCAGACATTGCGCAAATGCAGATGTGAAAAAAATAATAATACAGAAGGGAGAAAATACATCGACAGGGTGAGATGGAGGCAAGTACAAAGCAGCTTATAACAGAAGGAGGATAATGGTGGCTCTTAATGTGTAGCCAACAGGTACACATAAAACAGTGTACCAAAACAGTCAGTAACACAGGTTCCTAGGTTCATAGGATGCTACTAGGCTATTGACCTGAGGGTCCTTACAAACCTAGCCATTAAATCCCAATATAATACTAGATGAGCAATATTGCCTATGCTCAAGATTTTTCTAGCAAAGACTACCCATATCCAAGAGTGAAGCAGGGGCAATTCCCTGCAGAAATTTATAGTTTCCCACCCAGTCATCCAGATTGCATTTAAACAGCATCATGGATGTGCTCTGCTTGACATGGATTGAAAGCCTATTGCAGAGGAATGGCAACTTAAAATAAGTATCTGTCTCTCCAGCAGGTCCTATTTATGTCGCAGGCTAGATTGAGGTCCCTGGAATGATTGACTGTAGCTCCATTTGATTTACAGATGTCCAGCATTTTCATTAGATTTGGATCAGAGATAGCCCTGTAACCCAGACAAAAGTCAACTCTAAGTAGTCTATATGCTACTGAGTACAGTGCCAGTGACTTCACTATAAAGCTTAGCTAATGGCTGGATTAAAACCCTTGGAAGTAGCCAAATATATATATATATATATATATATATATATATATATATATATATATATATATATGTGTGTGTGTGTGTGTGTGTGTGTGTGTGTGTGTGTGTGTGTATTCATTCATCACACCACATATGAATTAATACTTCATAACATTTAAACAGCATAACTGAAGCAATTTACTGAAGCACAAGGGGTGAACAGAGAGTGGTAGACAGATGCAGAGAGGAACAGCAACAATATGTTTTGGGGATGTTTAGAAACATCTGTATGGTGTGTTACTCTTTACTTATTAAATCATAATGAATCTGTAATGCTCTGCACAATAAAGTGCTTGCTATAGGGAGAAATAGGGGGTAGGAGAGTGCACCGAACATGAAGACATAAGCAGGATCTTACTTCCCAACCTCTTAAAAGAAGAAATACGGACAAAGGCAAAAATAATGAGGGGACACACACCCAAAAATAGGGACAGATTTTAAATGCTGCTCTTCTAAACTTAGAACGTTGTTGGAATAATAGGTTCTGCATTGGCATGCATTTTCTGAAGAGTATGAAGTCTGAAACTCAAACGTTTGTCCTTCTTTACTAATTTTAATCCTCAATGATTTGCAGAAAACCCCAAATTTTATAAGGAACAAAACAGAAAACCCCAAGTTTTATAAGGAGCACACCAAAACTATAAGGCAAAAATCTGAAGATTCTCTGAAAATCTGAACAGCTGAGACCTATGAGCAGGATAATGTTGGCTTAATAAGTCTCATTGTTGGGGCTGCAGTGTTTTTGAGAATGGCTTCCTACACTATTCAAATGGTCTGTTAATGAAATGCTGTATATGGAGATACATACAGACATTTGCATCATTTGCAGTTTAATATATGATAGGAATATTAGATATAATGAAATAATAAATTGTCCTATAGCTGTAATTGAACTCATACCACTATGCAATGCAAAAGCATCATTCTACAAACAGGGTAATTATCTTAACATACCACATAAGAACTACTACTTTATTACATCCAGCAGCCTAAGAACTGATACATTAACTATTTCACAGTACTGCCTTTAGTCTGCCTTTATTCAGTATTCCCAGAGCACAGCAGATCTAAGCACGTGTGCAAAAGTAACCAGACCAATGAGGATTAAACTGAAATCATAAGCTTTTGCAAGAGGTTCTCCAGTTCAATTCTTGGCTGTTGTGCCTACTGTGTGGAGTCTGCATGTCCTCCCTGCATTCGTCTGGGTTTCCTCTGAGTATTCTGGTTTCCTCCCACATTACAAAGGCATGCAGCTGGGGTGATTCTCCCCGGGCCTCCACTGAAAATTGGCTTCATTCCAAGTTGGACTTTCCCAGTAAATAAATGTCAAATATTATTTTTATTTTATTTATTTTACATTTGTTGACCGGGCTAGTCTAGCTGGATATATGTCCATTTTCAGTAGAGGCCCGGGGAGAAAAGCTCCACACAATACAAATCAAATAAATAAAAATAAAAAAATAAAAAAGCATTCACCATCACTCGGCATTATTGCGCTATGCCAACCCCCACACAAATACCAAGACATAAAGTGAAGCCTATTCCACAGGGCATCTCTGGCTATGTGTGTTGCCATCTAAACATATTTTTTGACCAGATTAAATGTCTGAAAAAGGGGTGGACAGGACAGTGGTGAAAATGAAGTTGCAGCTGTACAGTACAAAAAGAAAAGAAATATAAATGAAAGGATAAAGAGTAACTGCATTGGCTGGCTAGATAATTCATTTCATATCAAAGACGGGTTATGGGTCTGTGTATTTACACAGTTGTGTAAAGTCCTAAATTCAGTCTTCTGTGAATTTAGGAAGTCCTGCTTGCACTTCTTAATAACATTATAGTAGTGATCCCATTATTTCATTGTGCATAGAATGCCAGTTGCAATAGAAACAGCCTTGGTTTAGCTATTCCAAGCCTTAGCCTTATACTGAGGCCTGGTATAATTGCCATGCAGCAGCCTACAGCTGTAATGCTTCATGAGGAGTGCCCCAAATATCCTGGACTCCTCAACACCCCACCTTTGTGCTAGAACTTTAGCACAATTCTCTCCCTCTCCAGCTATGTCTGAACTGGCACCCAGTTTAGATCACATACGTAACTGGTTGTGTGCAAAGATGAACAGCCTTGCCAAGTGCATTTGCACAATCGAAAGCATACTGAGTCCTTGTCAGACACATTGGCACTACTTACATCAAATAGCAATAATGGTGTGAAACATAATATTGAGCTCTGCTATGTGATACTTAACCTATTGACATGGATTCCAGTGTTCAACAATGAAATGCTTAATACCATGGCTTTTAACCCTTGCAGGTTTGAAGGATAAAGAGGATGAACTATCATATATTGTGATTTAGGGGCTTACAGAATGTTACCATTTTGTTGTACCAGCTTAGAATTAAACCCATTGGATAAAGCATGCAAAAATTTAAACTTAACATATGAATTAACTTTGCCAAAGGAGAACTGGAGTTGAAGCACTGTAATTACAAAATCATTAATTTCCAAATGAACAGAGATACACTTCAGAGAGGCCTGTATGTGTGTGACTTTAATAAGTCCTGGGAATGCATTTCTATGTAAAAGGCAGTATTTCTATTTGTAAATATATTTTAGATGGATGCAGTTACATGAGCTGAGTCATACAGTTTGTCTCTGTTACATAGATACTTCACAAGACATGGCTGCCCTAAACACATATGATCTGTGATGAGTCATAATGATTATAACAAAAGGATTGTGTCCATTATACATATGCCAGTGAATTTTAAATTAAATATCATCATCATGTTAAAGAAGTTCTACACATATTAGTTTGAGGTAACGTGAAGCATTAATGATACATGGTAAATAGAAGAGTTTACTTACGCAAGCATTACTGACACATTGCTTGCAGTAAACACATTTATCATTATCATTTGTCTTTATTTTTACAATCCTAATCAAAATGCTGTGAGAAATGGAATTCCATTCCCCTTTGTAAATGTATCTTTTAGAAGGATTTGAATTCTTAAGTGTCTGTGTTTTTCATCTAAATGTCACTGCACTTACACCTTGTGTCACAGAAAAAGTTACCTGCCAGGTGTATTTTCTTCAATGAGTCCTATCCATAGTACTGACAGCTCTGAAATTTGACCAGGCTTATTTGTGCTACATAAGGCAGCCTAAACTCAGTTTTTCACTTTTTCCCTTAGGTAGTGAACTATGTTTGCATGCAGCCAAGCAGAGAACAAAGACATTAGAGAAATAATAAATAAATTAAAAAAAAAATCTCAGAGAATATAAGCTGAAAGGAAAACTTAATTCAAGCACAGAGTATCCTAGCACTGACCAGAAGAAGTACATAACATTGACACATTCATTGTTCTCATATCTTCTTGACACATCTAAACTTTCATTTCTGGCACAATTATCAGGACTGTAGGTACTGCAAAATAATGTTAAAGGAGATATACAACAGCTTACATGTTGTTAGCAAGTCTGGAAATAGTTGATTTTCAGACAACAACAATGATATCACAAAAATGTATGTACCTATGTATTTAGACTCCCCTATTTAAAATTATCCCTTCATTGCATTTTAACTCAGCATCAGCTGTTTTGTTTCACTAAACTCACTGTACTTACACCTTGTGCCACAAAGAAAGTTACCTGACAGATGCATTTCTTCAAATAGTACTATTCAAAATGATGAAGGCTGTGCAATGCTGTCAGGCATATTTGTATTACATAAGGCAGCCTAAACTCGATTTTTCACTTTTTTCCCTAGGCAGTGAACCATGTTTGCATGCTGCTGAGAGGACAGCAAATGAAAAAGTAATTAACAATAATTACATGAAAAAGGATAGAGCTGACAGTGAAATGAGTTCAGTCAATGGGTGTATATAAAAACGGCCAGAGCAAGAAGTGCATTGAGGTGATACATTCATACTTCTCACACCACCATACAACATCAGACATGTAATTTTGGAACACGCTATCAGACTTGTAGTTAATGACAAATGATATGAAAGTAGGCAAACAACAGCTAACATGCTGTTAGAAATACTGAGAATATTAGAATTTTATACAGGACATTAAATCCAAAAAAATGTGTGTAAATATGTATTCACACCACCTTCTATAAATTCAATAATTATTTGTATTCAAACCATGAATCATGTCTCTTATTTGTCTCATTTCACTTCCAATACACATTGTGCCAAAGATATGGTTATCTGAGATGTTGAATCTAATCATTCAGTGCTGTCCACAGTTCTGATAAAAGTACACCATTGTCAGGTATGTTTGCACTTCATAAGATGGTCTAAACCAAAATGTTCACTTTTTTTAGGTAGTGAGCTATGTTTGTGCACTGTTGAGCAGTGTGCAAATGCAGATTAAAAAATAATTGAAATGTGATCTGTAAAAAGGACTCAAAGAATGCATCATGTGCTTTATTTCTCTCAGCTCACTTCATTTACACCTCATACCACAGAGCTGGACATCTATCAGGTACATTCTCTGCAGTCATTTTTATTTAAACAATGGATTCAACACAGCCACACTGTTTCATTATTAATTGATTATACATTCTTAACATTGAGGCTATGTTTTTTAAGAGACACTCACTATATACTATCTATCACATATATTAATTGCTTAATTATTCTAGAAAGTGCGGGAAATTAAGATCTCTTAATTATTTAATTATATAATTGCTATTGCTATAAGAATGCTTGAGTTTTCTCATTCAAATTGTAACCTGAAGAAGCATACTTGTGTGTATTTTTCTGGAATAAACTGCATTTTACTACATCGTGGTGATCCTTGTTTGGTGTTCCTGAGACAGTCATTACTATCCAAGGTGCTGATGCTAAGTGTATTTGCACTACTTTAGGCAAACAAAATTAAATAATTTCACTTTTTTCCTTAAGCTATGAAAGTTCATTTCATATCTACCAAGTGGCATGCAAATGCAGAAGGCAATATTTAGTAAAACATTCACAATTTGAAGGAACTTGAAATTAATCACAGTGCATATCTATCAATGAGTAGAGCCACTGCTGCATTGCATTGATACTTTCCACCTTCTCACATCTCCTGCCACATCACTAGTACAATTTATGTCTTACAATATCAGGACTTTACATAATGTCATGGGAATGGAAAAAGGGACAGGGGATAGCAGAAAAGCTTTCATTTTTCACACAGTATGCACAATTAATATTGACATAATTTCAAATTACATATCTGTCTGTACCTTTTAGTTAATACCAACCTTACTTGAGTTTCCCACCTCAACACATTCATACACCAAAATGAGTGAAAGATTTATCATGACCTCCCTTAGTAAAATGATCTGTGAACAGGTTTTGAACCCTGCATCACCTATACCATTTCTTTAAGCTCAATACATTTACACATTATACCACAGAAATAAGTGTTTGGCAACGTCTTCACTCAGTACCATCCAGAGTGCTGAGAAAAGTTCACCAGTGCCAGTCTCAATTACATTATTGATAGCATTCCAAATACAATTTGTCAGTTTTTACCTTTGCTAGTGATCTGCCATTCACTGCTACTGATTTCTGCCAGTCAATGGAGAACAATGCCAAACAGCATGCAAATGATCAAGAGAAAAAAATAAAAACAAATTTGAAACAAGTACTTTAAATGTACATTTCTGATGTTTAATCAACTTTGTTATCATGTCACAGGAGCATGTATGGATCTGAGCTATCAACCCAGGGTATTGAGAACAGTCATTTAAGATTATTTCCCATATTTGTCACAAAGACATACATTAGCAAGGAGACAAAGTGTTGGATGTATTCAAAATGTGACATTGTATCAAGTCACACTGAAACTGCAACAGAAACAAGTTAAGAGAGGTGTCCTTTCTCATTTGTTAATAAATGTCTGGATGATTAGGATATTGGCAATAGCTGGAATACCCATGTATTCACATAGTATTAAACAAAAAGTGCAAACACTGCAGGTTTATCCTGCTCTTTGTTTATGGTGCCTCATTCCCTTATCTATGCTTTTCTAAGAGCAATGCTCTCTCATTTCTATTGCATTTGCTATCTGTATCAATGCTTAATGTACTCCCTTGATTAAGAGGCAGTAACTGTAGTCATTAAAACAGCATTTGAATGTTAGGGGTTTTGCTCTCCTAACTTAGTGAATGTATCTTCAGATGATTTGGTAAGTCTTTTCTTCCTGACACACCCTCAATTAGTGTATATCAAAAAGGGAGACTGAAAAAACTAATTGCTCCTGCAGTCAGACTAATCATAGGTTCATAGGTTCATAGGTAGGTACTAGGCTATTGGCCCAAGGGCCTAAGTAAGCCTAGCCAACAAGGTTCCCTGGCTTACACCACCCAAGAAAGTTATTTTCTTGTGCCCCTGTTGAGCAGAGCTACAGAAGTGATCTCCAGGGTGTATTTCCTATTCCCCATCCACTTATCAAGACTTTTCTTGAAGAGTGTTAATGAGGAACTTTGCTTGACATAGATGGGTAGCTTGTTCCAGAGTATGGGAAGTCTCTGGGACAGGAATATATCCCTCCAGCATGTCCTGATTATTGTGGTGACAAGTTTTATGTCCCTAGAGCATGTAGCTCAGAGGGAGTGGGATTTCTTTAGGTTTAGCATGTCCAACAGCTCTGGGTTTGACATAGCTTTATATTTTAGGCAGAGATCACCTCAGAGTAGGTGATATGCTACAGAGTAAAGCTAGAGTTTTTTGAGATGGTCAGTGTAGGGCATCTGTTTGAGGCCAGTAACCCTCTTTGTGAGGTACTTCTGTGGCCTTTCCAGCTGCTGCAGATGTCTTGTGAGGTACATTCCAAAAGGGGCGTTATACTCTATAATGGGTCTAATGAGTGTCGAGTAGAGGGGAACAATGACCTCTTTTTTCCTAGATGAGAACCCTTTTGTGATGAGTTGTGCCACATAGAAGGATTTCCTGACTACTGTGGCAATGTGATTATCAAAGGAGAGAATACTGTCCACCTGGGTCCCCAGGACTCTTATCACACATTTGGCATTATGTAGACTGTCACCTATGTGGTAGTTCATGGGTACAGAGTTTTTACCAAAGGTGATGACAGTGCACTTTTTGGCAATGAGCTTGAAGCCATGGCTCTGACACCATGCATCTGTCTCAGTGAGGCCCTTCTGTAGGATGTCCGCATTATTTGGGCACTCAACTATGGCTCCTAGTTTGCAGTTATCTGCAAACTTCATTAACCAAAGGCCTTCTGTGTTAGCCTGTACTTCAGAGAAGTAGATACCACACAGGAGAGGTCCCAGGACTGAATCCTGTTGTACTCCACTTGTCACAGGTTTGTAGTCAGATTTGGAGTCTGCAACTTTTACAGTCTGAGTTCTGTCAGTGAGCCAATTGGCAACCCATCTTGTGACGTAGGGATTTATACCTAGTTTATTGAGTTTAGCTATAATTCCAGAATGGGGGATGGTGTTGAAAGCCTTGGCAAGGTCAAGATAAGCTGTGTGAACCACCTTACCCTTGTCTACAGCTTTGGTGACTTCCTCAAAGAAGTTGGTGAGGTTCAGGAGGCATGATCTGCCTTTCACAAACCCGAAATGGGTGAGGTCCAGAGTTTGGAGGTTACCAATGTCTTTGTTTATGAGTTCCATGATAATACATTCCATGGCCTTCCAGACCAGGCCCATCAGGCTAATAGGGCGATAGTTCCCAGGATCAGTGGTGGCTCCCCCTTTGTGGAGTGGGATAACTGTTGCTGTGCACCATTCAGTGGGCACAAAGCCTGATGTGAGACTATGATTGAACATGGTGCTTAGGTGGAGAGCCAGTTCATTCTGAAGTTCGTGTAAAATGCAGCCTGGGATGCTGTCCAGTCCCATGGATGCTGTGTTTTTGGCTTTAGAGAGTGCAGCTTTTACCTGTGTAGTTGTGATTACAGTGACTCCGGATTCTTCCTGTATAGATATAAGCCCTTTAGGGGGGTGAGAGGGGGATAAAGTTAGCACTGAACCTATCTGCCTGGACAGTGGCAATATCAGTTGGTTCTGTAATTTTCACGCTGTTGTGCTGTAACTCAGAGCAGATCTGGGTCTTGCCATTGAGATTCTTGACATAGCTATAGAATGCTTTGTGGTTGTCCCTAGAATCAGTGGTGATTTTGTTTTCTTAGCTAGCTTTGGAGGATCTTATAAGGGATCTCAGCTTCATACTGAGGCTGACCAGGGAACTCCTCCACTCATGGAATTTTACTCTCTGTTGCAACAGTTTCTTCCTTCTGTTGTAGAGTTTATTTATGGCAGTGAACCACCAGATTGGCTTCCTTTTTTTGGAGGATAGCATCTTGGTTCTGTTTGGGATAGCACGATCCATGCACTTGTGCAAGTGCTTACAGATTGCATCTGTGTAGGATTCAGCAATTGTAACTGTATTGTCCATCTGCATGGATGTCATGAAGTTCACCACTTCTGTCTTAAGAAGCATGAAGTTGGCTTTGGAGAAATGTTTTACCATGATTTCCTTAATGGGGGGTGGGGGCGGGATGTGGATATCTAGGGTGATTAGCTTATGGTCGGATCTGACTAATGAGGAGTTGACTTCAGGTGTAGAACACCGGTCACTCATGTTGGTAATGACTAGGTCTAGGATATTGTTGCCCCTGGTGGGGGGTGTGGATAAGTTGATCCAGGGCATTGGAATTTATGAATTCCAAAAAGCATTGAGCTAAGGAGTTGGTACCAGTTAATGGTGGGGTAGTGGAAATTGCCCATTATTAGGGTGTTGGTTGAACCCTAATCTTTTCCAGTATATCAAGAAAAGAGGAGTGGGAATCCTGGGGCATGGTGAGGGATCTGTAGCAAGCTACAATTGGATTGCTGTTTTGCCCAGAGTTTGTTGCACTTGGATAAACTCGGATGCATTATGCTGAGCAACTATCCTGGAGGTGTGGATATCCTTAATGAATATGGACACACCTCCACCTTTGGTGTTCTGGTCCAGGTTAGGTGGCCGAAAAGTGTGGTATCAGTTATAGCCTGGTAATGCAGGGGTGTTCTCTGGAGCCTTGAACCAGGTATCAGTCACTACACATATATCAATGTTCTCCAGTTTAAGGAGTTCTTCGAGGGAGTGTATTTTGAGATTTAAACTTCTAGCATTGAGTACCATTACCCTCAGTTTTTGCTTGCCTGTTCCTGTTACAGTGGTGAATTTGTCATTTGAACCTTGCCTAAAAAAGGCACTATATGGACAGCAAGAGCCTTAGCCAGTAAGCAGAATACCAGGCATGCTAGGTGCAGGCCATCTCTGACAAAGCATCATGGTCTGTCGACCATGTCATCCCAGGCAGACAGATATTGGATCCCCTTAGAATGATACCAGAAGCTTAGCCAATTGTTGAAATCAATCATTTTGTCCTTGCACTGCGGTATCATTCTGGGCAATGGCAGAATGCTACTCAGGGCTAGGGTCATATCTGTCTGGGCTACAAGATCAGAGAGGTCTTCCATGTCTCTTTTCATGTAGTCCAGGGAGGTACATCTCAGGTCATTCACACCAACATGGACAATGACATAGTCATATTTGTACGTGTTGTGGAGTGACCTGAGTGTGTGGGTTATATGGCAGATCCTAGCAACTGACAGGCAGCTGACAGTAACCTTCTCCTTGTTTAGCCTAGTGAGTGGAATATCGGTGTGCCTGACTATAGAGTCACCTATGACTGGTGTGTTGGGTATGTTGTTTTGCCTTATGTGCTGTGATTGAGAGGCACACTGAGTCTGTTGGCTATGTGTCATTTGCGTTGTGTTGGGGGTGGAGGCTGCTTGCGTTTCTGCTTTGGAGGTCTCTGTTGCTTGAGCAGATTATTATTGAGAGCCTCCAAGAATGTTTTTGTGTTTCTATGTGTGGATTTTGGTGGTATAGGTTTAGTGGGACTATGTGATGAGTACGGTGTGGTGTAAGTGTTTACCTTTTCCTCTTGACTGTCAAGTTCAGTCTTGGTTGGAGAGATCTTTGCCTCCAGTTTGGCTAGATAAGTGCATCTCTCACTGGTTGTGATGTTGGGTGATAGGAGGAGAGGGTTGTCTGTGTACATGAGGCAAGTGCTAAATTGCCTCAAGATGCCCAGATTCATCAGATAGACAGGAGAGAACACTGGGAGCTGACCCTTGGACATGCCTGAATAAAAAAACTACTTTCCTCTAGACAAGTGAGGAAAGTGAGTATAAGAGCTGTTTTTCTCTAAGCAAGTGAGGAAAGTAAGTACAAAAACTGGTTTCCTCTAGATAAAGAGGAAGGTTGAGTGCTATAGTAATTTGTAGCTTATTTAGTGCTAATAAGTTCTGAACAAGTGTTGAGCATGAATAAGCACATTCAAGTGCTAAAACTAAGAATCTATACCTGGATCTTGTGGTAGATAGGCTAGCTAGTGCTTATCACTCCCACTGATAAGCTAGAATGCTTCCCTCCAACACAGAAAGGCTTGGGGGGCTGAGAAGCTTATAAACAGTCCCGGATACAGCAAATCTGTATCTGGACTAGACTAGTTTACAGGAAAGGTGGGAAACAACTGCAAACACAGGCTTTTAAACCAGAAAGTTGAAATAGATGGAAAAACTGCCCAAATGGCCAATAAACTACAATTTCTGGGCCAGAAATCACTCTTGTGGTAGATAGGATACCTATCATAGACACCTGCAAGCCATTAGCAGGTAACACGTCTCAGTATTCTTTCTTGCAGTGCTACAGCATGTGCATAACATTGTGTAGCTCCTTACACTATTTTTACCTTCCTGCACTTAGTTTTAGCAGATTGTGGTATTCAGGAATGCTAATGATTTAACACCTCATTTGTATAATCACAGTGCTCACAGGTCTGACTGTGCACTATATAAAGGTAATCATGTAGCTAATGCACTTGTATCAAAGTGGGAAGACTGGATTCAGAGAGCTTGATAATGTTAAATACACACAACTTTTGGAGAATTATCTACTTTATATACTGCTTTATTGTCAAGGTATTTGCTTCTTCTTACATAATGCTTTCAGTAGCATTAAGGATGAATTGCAATCCCAAATATAAACCATGTTTTTATCTTTCTGTTTTTCTTTATATTATACTGTTGGGATAGCTCCATGTATATCAGTTATGTCTGCATTACAAAAAGTTTGCTACAGAATGCTAGCTGACCTACATTTTTGTAGGTTTTATTTTACTGGGATTTAAACAGTTATTGCAGATGACTGTAGTTTAACTTGCAAGGTCAGGTAAGGTTATTCTTATTATAGTATATACGGTAGATTCAGGCTTACTGAGAATAAAATTTGTGTTGCCTCAGGATCTATTATAGTTTAGTATACCTTTTGTGTAAGAAAATATTTTGATCAATTTTAGTCTCTGTTTCTCTGTTTGATGTGGTTATGGCTTGTTATCACAGATGATCCTGACAGTGATATTGTGAAACTCTTATCACCTGATGTCAGAGTATCAATAGCCTTTGATGATGATGATGGTGGTAATGAGAGGGAGCAGTCAGGAGATGCAGATGGTGAGTTTGGCACTGAGGTTGCAGTTCCCACATCTCCTCCCCATATTTTTGACACAGTCAGTATGCCTATGCATACCCAATACATATAGCACTCTGATATAGGATAGGATGATGGTGACACAGTTGATGAAGCCATTGTGGTTACTCTGGTTGCAGATCTCATTGCTTCTCCCCATAGTCATTGTGAAGACAAAGTACCATAGTTTGAAAGAAGATATGTTCAGGGAATACTTTTTCATCGACACCTAACCATCAAAAATCACTTCCAGGATTGTCAAAGAGGTGTTTGTTGAAAATATCTTATAGAAAACTAATATAGACTTGGTACCATACAGCAGGGTTGATAGAGGTACTTGGAGGAGGCCTGTTGACCACTCTCCACCTGATGCTGGTAGGTCATTAGGATCCCCCAAATGTATGTGGTTGGATTGTAGTGGAAGCACAAGTAAGTTCTTCCAGGGCCTCAGGAGAGATAGTGCAAGTACTAAAAATTGCACATTTTCACATTCATTTCACCTTTGTACCATATGTGTGACTACTTGGACAGAATGAATAACACACTGGATTGGGCAAAGTCTCTAATGGAACACCTGCTGGAGGAGGGTCAGCATCCATGTGGCAGGAAAGCCACTCCCATAGTGACATTATTTCCACTGCTTTTTCAGTGATTGCATTGTCCACACCCAGACATAGTTGGCCGCAGAGTGTGGTCCTGGACATAGTCATGAGGAGAGCTCATCCAGTAGACAAGACCCATATTCAAGGAGCAACCAGCCTTCTAGACAAGGTCATGGAAATAGTAGTGCAACTCCTAACATGGGTGGATCTTGTGGTCGGGGGAGATGATACTGAACTGACTACTCTATAATGCATGGCTCACACCTGTCTAAGTTGCCAGTACGTAGTGTTACCACAGTGCTTGATGCTATTCATACAGACACACACATGTTGTAAAAAAAAATCACTTGCCCATACCAGCTCACACACATGCAAGCTGGTTAAACAGTACTGTTGAGTGCTATATGTCTGCTGTTACTTGCCCCAAACACTGTATACTCTAATAGATACATGTGTTTCTAAGTCACACACACTCACTTTTTTGGTGTCAGTCTTGCCCTCCTACCCTCCCACTATCCTGTGCAAATGATGATGATTGTGTCCTGCCCTTTGCACATGTCTTTGTGACTTAGGGTTGCATATATGTCTGATGCACATGGTAGATAGCTAATGCTTGCTTTCACATAAGCTTGCATTTATCAAAATGGACAGTGCAGTGGTGCAGCAGTAGCATTGTCACCTCACAGCAAGAGATTCTCTGGTTCAATTCTTGGCTGGAGTGCCTTCTGTGTGGAGTCTGCATGTCCTCCCTGCATTTGTGTGGGTTTTCTCTGGGTACTCCGGTTTCCTCCCATGTTACAAAGACATGCATCTGCAGCATTTCTCCCTGGGCCTCATCTGAAAATTGGTTTTGTTCCAAGTTGGACTTTCCTGGTAAACAAATAATGAATAAAATATGCATTGCAGAAGAAAATATTTTTTTTATCTCTTGTAATAATTAGTGAACTATTGTTTATGTAATTGCTGAAACACATTAAATTTCAGTTAGTGTTGTAAGTAAAGCAGTGGGACCAGTAGGTACTTCAGTCTTGCTTCTTGATATAATTGTGCAAATGAGGGTATAATTGACTTGTTACATTTTGATAGACAATTGTCAATTGAAATGCTTGACGCACAGTAATGGTTAGAATACATATATTGCAAACATTAGGCACAGGCGATATTACTGACATAGATGTACATTTCAAACAAATGGTCTGCTTAGGGGCATATACATAGTTCCATAAGAGAGTACTCTGCTATGTAACCCTCTTATTTTCTTTAAATATTCCACACTTACCTTGTCATTACTCAGGGTAATGATTGTGTCCTGAGATTGCCCCTGTTTCATGCTATCAGAACACATCCATTGCATGGTTAAGTAAAGGTTATGGAATTTTCAGGCCTCAGTTTTCCTATATGCATGTGCATGGGAACCTAGGCTTTGACCTAGGCAGTGATTGCACTATCCTTTGCCTCTTAGCTAGAGCCAGGACATACTGTGCTGCATGCCTTTCTCTATCAGCACCATCTGCAGCTCATGGATCTTCCTCAAACAGATAGATATACATACACACATGCATATACAATACTAAATCTATCCCCTTACCTAACCTTTTCTTTTATCCATAACACACAGACATTAATACATACACTAAACCTATCCCTCTATCTTCTTCAAACTTCTCATCTTCAACTGCTTCTTGTGCTGCTGGCCCAGCTATTGTTACTGAAACTGTGGTTTTACCCCTTAGTGTACTTGTTGAAACTGTTTCCTGAGAACTGCATTGTGTAGGATGGCACAGACTGCAATTATTTGGCAGAGGTGCCTGGGTAATACTGCAATGCACCTAGTATGAGAATAGGCCTCATTCTATCCTTGCTCTTTGATGTTGTGTTGTCTTATGAGTGTCTTGAGCCAGGCCTCCAGTGCATAACTGCATTCCCGACTATATGGCCTTGAGGAATGTCACCCCTAGCAAACCTGGTGTACAGCTCACAGGTGTGCCATATGTGTGACTCATGTAAACTGTCGAGGCTACGTAAACACACATTGTAGATAGTCCCTTGGACATTACAAATAACCTGACAGTTTACAGACTGGTATCCTTTAATGCTGATGTACTTCCTTTCCTGTTCACTGGGTGGGGCTTTTGTTTCTATTTGAGTTTGCAGTCTACTGCCTGCAGCACATCAGGGAAGTGTCCTACTGCATAGAATTCCTGCATGGTTCTTGCTCCCTCTCCTATAGGGTAAATGGCAAACACGTGATCCCTTGCATGTTGTATCACTGGATTTAAAAAAAAAACTGATGTAATGGTCTAGAGGCTGATGCCTGCAACACCTCTAATATATTGCCTATGGGTCTGTGGAAAGTGCCACTAGCAAGTATTTATAATGCTACTCATACCTTTGTTTCCACTGGGATGGGTTCTTACAATTTCCCTGGTGCTTGAGGTGGGGCAGCAGAGACTGCATATTTCTACCAGTGTTTTCCTGTCCACCCTATATTGCTCAGCTTTTTCTGTGTCTTGTAGTCCACAATAAGACAAACAGGATCTAAACACCATTCTTCTTGCCTGAGGTCTGGCAGTAGCAGCAGCTCTCTGATTTTAAAGCTGCTGCACATACAGCGTAATGATAGCAGCAACAACCCATAACATGTGTTTTCTAAGTGTAATCGTGCCTGTATTCCAAAGAGTTTTGGTGTTCAGGTTAAATGGCTACACTGAGTGTATGTGATTGCTTTATAGCTTCCTGAATAGCTCCATGTTGGATTTGTTAATTAGGACGTACTTAGGCTCTTTATGCTGTCATTAGCATATTCTGCCTCTCGCCTTTGTTTCACAGCTCTACACATCATGTTGAGCCATTTAATGAATTCCAACTAGCTTGAATCTGACCCTATATCTTTGGGTGTTTTCAAGAATAGCTTAAATGACTATTCTATATATATATATATATATATATATATATATATATATATTTATATATATATATATATATATATATATATATATATATATATATATATATTTATATATATATATATATATATATATATATATATATATATATATATATATATACACATATATATATACATATGTAGTTGCAAAAGCTTGTCTGGTAAACAAAGAGTAGTTCAGGTTAATTTGTATGACCGGCAAAAAAGAGCCACTGCCAGTTTATTTGAATGTACTGCATGTCAGAAAAGTAGTGCTGTATTTTGAGTAGAAGTGTTTGTGCAATTGTGTGCAAATTAAGGTTAGAGGGATAGGTTTAGTGTTATGGATAAAAGAAAGGGTTAGATAAGGCAATAGATTTAGTATTGTATATGCATGTGTGTATGTGTATCTAAGTGCATGGTGAGTGACATAGCTAAATCATATACATAGCATCATTAAGGGTTACTGTAAAGGTTAGCATTAAGGTTATCAAGTGTCTTCACCTTAGTAATACACACTAACCCTAACATTAACCATGACCCTATCCTTGCCCCTAAGCCTAACCTTAACCATGACCCTATCCTTGCCCCTAAGCCTAACCACCTATCTTACCTCAGAAAGACACTTTTAATAACACTGCCAGTATTCTAACAAATTTGATATAAATGTTTGGTAGAGTTGCAGTTCATTTATCAGGAAAGGAAATTAGTTTCCTTCTTCAGTCTCCAGGTTTTCAAGTGTTTGTGTTGTCCATGTAGAGAATATTTGGCATGTTGTGGTCAGTCTCTTGTGTGTGACATTCACAATGTCAACCACAAAAGGTCAACTTTAAAAACATTCACACACTACTACGCATCCGCCGAGCAAAATCCCCAGCACATGCAAAAACAAAAGATTAAACAATAGCAAAAAACATCATTTGTTTCATGGGCACCTCCACACCCCCTGCTAATTATATATACTAACTCTGAGAGTGCACACTATCAGAGAAAAGGGCACATTCCTCACCCCTGAGAAATGTGCAATCCCATGCACTTCTCAGTCATTTGTGTTGTTAACTACATTTTGTCAATTAAACTGATGTCAAACAAAAGGGGTAATTCAAATATTTTCATTTCCTCATAACTATCTATCTATCTATCTATCTATCTATCTATCTATCTATCTATCTATCTATCTATCTATCTATCTATCTATCTATCTATCTATCTATCTATCTATCTATCCACCCATCTATCTATCCATCCATCCATCCATCCATCTGTCTATCTACCTATCTCTCTATCTATCTATCTATCTATCTATCTATCTATCTATCATATACTCATTCATTTAACACCACTACATCTAAATTCAATATATTTAAAACCATTTAATTAAAACTCAAAACATCAAAAAAGCAGTAGAAACAGACAGTATTTTTCACGGGGCACCCCCTGTTCCCCCATGTGAGGTGTTGTACCCCCACTAAGATCACACAACAAGGAACACAGCAAACTCCCATAATCCACTATGTGACATCTCCAAAAATATCCGCATTTCAGAATCCCTATAGCTGTATGAGTCTAACCCAGCATTCACTTTCACTAATATCAAAAAAGTAAATGTATGTGGTAAAACATGCATTACTCTATGAAACTAGTATCAGTGTAATACTTAACATTCAAAGTTACAACAAATGTATTGAGAACAAATGACTTTAGACCAATTTTACTTAGACCAAATTAACAAACTTTAAGTTTAGACTAGTTGAATTTAGACCAAATGCTTGGAACCTTTTATACTCATATGGGTTGCTTTCAGTTGGTCAAGAGTTCCAACTGCTGAAAACAAAAAAGCTAGTACAGCTGATCGAAAATCAGCAGACCGTATATACCGGTCATTTATTTCTGTATATTACATTACTAAAAATCCTTTTCACTGACAGTAACACTACTGAAATGATACTTGATCTTGGATATTTTTAGCTGGACTGAGTTTTTATATATTTTGTAATTCAAATGTTTTGTGTGTTCAGTGTAACCAGTATAACCTTGTACACCTAGGGAAGCCTGTTGAGCACCTAAACAGGAATGACCAGCCAATCCACACCCCAACTTTCCCCAACCACGGCTCAAAAGTGTTCCTTCCAGATTTCAGTTAAGGTATCTGATAAATCCTGTCCTGTTCCAACTCCTTCCCATTACTGCTATAGGTCCCAAACAAAGAAAAGTCGAAAAGGGACTATTTCAGCTTATATTTCTGTTAATATCTTATCAGCTTTTTTCCTTTAATTTAGCCTCATACTTACTGATTGTTTTTTTTTTTTTTTTGCTGCATTTCTTTGTCCCTGATGTAACCCCACTCCACCCTCGCTATGCTTGAGCTGACTTCGCTCTCCTCCCACCCACCCCCATATCATTTCCTTTATACCTAGCCTCTACTTCCTGCCTCCTTCAAACTCCTCCACCTCCAGTATATCAGCTTACTCCTACACTCTATTCTTACATACCTAACCTCACCTATTACCTCTTACCAAACTCCAACTCCCAGCCACTCCTAACTAATTACCATTATCTATCAACTAAAGTATATCCTCCCATTAAACAATGCCAGTCCCTATCACCCCTGTCCTACTCTTACCACTACTACTCCTTCTCCTCACTATCACAGTACCTCTCCCATTCCTAACCCCAATCAATAAGGCTCCTACCTACTCTCACTCATATACTTTCTCATCCCCTCAAAATCCTGTAGCCATCTGTGCATCCATCCTCCCTACCAACATATCCTTCCCCAAAATATACCATCCTTTACATAAATCCAGAACAATTCACTTCTATGACCACCGACTTAAAAGAAAGCCATACTATTTCCCAATAACTCTGCTCATATCAAGTGACATACATCCCAGTCCTGGTCCTACCACTAACTCATCCACCCCACAAATCACTCCTCTTAACTATAACCAGTCATCCATACCAAAAAACACCTATCTTTCTACTCTATCAATACTCGTAGCATCCTAAACAAAGTAAGCCAATTTCACGCATGGCTATCTCAGTATAACCCTGACATTATCTCTGTTACAGAAACTTGGCTTAAACCCCAAAACCAAGATAAAGACATTCTTCCTCCAGGTTACAACATCCTCCAACAAGACCACATTAAAAAAAAGATGGCAGTGTTGCTATAATTCATTCTAATAAACTTACTCTCTCCCAAACCAGACAACCTTTTCCCTCTTTCTCACCAGCTGAAATACTTGCAGCAAACCTTAAGATTAATGACCATAATACCATTAGAGTAATGGTATTATGGTACCATTAGAGTAATATCCATATATATCCCACCAGGGGACAATATTCCCCTACTGGAAAAGTTTCTCTCATATCTCTCCCAAAATATCCATAATGAAACTATCCTCCTAGGAGATGTAAATATTAATTGGCTGAATCTCAATGCTCCTAACTCTCAGCATCATATAAATCTCTGTAGATTTACTCAACTTATCTCTCAACCTACTCACGCCTTTAAAATGCACTGTCCAAGCTCACTGATAGACTGGATGCTAGTTTCTAATCCCTGCAAATACCATAATCCAGAAACTCTATATGAATCCCTTAGCGATCACTCACCTATAAAAGCACTTAGATATACCACACATCTCTCAAAACCACACCAATTCATAACCTGGTGAAAGATTCCTAACTTTAAACCTGAAACATTCCAAACCCTTCTCTCTAGAGTTAACTGGGACTTCCTTAAACAGCTTTCACTAGATGAGGCAGTAAATGCCTTTAACTCAACTTTCCTTACCATTCTAAACTCCCTTGCCCCACCTAGAAAAGTTTGAATAAAAACATTTCACCTTGGTTATCTAAAACTACCTGCACCCTTATGAAAAGCAGATACAGGGCTTGGAAAATATGGGTACAATCCAAGCTTCCTGCTGACTTGCAAAAGTACAAAGAACTTTACAATCAAACAAAGAAACTCATTAACAATGACAAAAAATCTACTACTATAATCCCCCAACAACATTAAAATTTGATCCAAAAAAAAAATCTGGAATGCTATAAACCAGATACAACACCCTGGTAACCTCTTCAAACCCATGTCCTGTTAAGTCCCCTGAAGAGACTGCCAAAACTTTTGACACATTTTATAGAATCTATTTCCAAACTTTTTAACAGCTCCCTTTCTAACCACAACACCTCTAACCTTCCTAAACTACCCCCAACTGCTGACTCAATTAACTCCCTCCTTCTCTCTCAAACCTGTTCCTACTACCTATATTAAAGCTCTACTCTCTAAACTCAAACCATGCTCTGAATCAGCTGATCATGTCCCTTCATACTTTCCCCAGACTGCTGCACACTCCCTGGCTGTGCCTGTATCTATCCTTATCAACCGCTCCATCTCTGAATCTATAGTTCCAACTATCTGGAAACAGTTATATACTCTTCTGATTCACAAAGGAGGTAACTCCACAGAAATATCTAATTTCAGACCTCTCTCTCTCCTCTCTCAAAAATTCTTGAGAGATGTATACACAAACAAGCAATGCATCATCTCCTACAAGAAAAACTTCTCACTCCTACCCAGCATGGTTTCCGTCCTAAGCACAGTACCACCACTGCTGTCTTATCCTTTCTCATTACTATTACTTTAGCCAAAGATAATCACAAACTCATATCTTGCCTATTCCTTGACCTGTCTAAGGCTTCTGACACTGTCTCACACTCTTATTACTTAACAAACTCACTGACCTCTACTTCACTACTGACACAGTGGCATGGTTTTCCAGCTATCTCACTGACAGACAGCAGTCAGTCAAATGGGACTCTGCACTTTCTTCCCCTACACATAAAAACTGGTGTTTCCAAAGGATCCATACTTGGACCTCTCCTTTTTAATATCTTCACCAACTCACTCTACTGCTCCTGTCCTCAGTCCACCATAGTCCAATATGCAGATGACTCTACAGTCATCACTATTGCAAGTTCTCCCTCTGAACTCCTATCAACTACCAAGACATCCTTCACCTCTGCTGAGACTTGGCTCAAAAAACACCAGCTTATCCTCAACCCTAAAAAAACAAAATTGTTTCTCTTTCTCCATAAATCTGTTAACCACATCAAATCTTCCTTTTCCATAGCATCCTTAAACAATACTCCTATTGATGTTGATACCAACACAAAACTACTCGGCATCTCCATAGATGACCAAATAATTTGATCTACATAACAATTGTATCAAGAAAACCCATCAGAAGCTAGGATTTCTACACAGAAATAGCAGATTCCTCACCACTGACGCTAGGCATACTCTAACCCATGCCTATCTTCTCCCTTGTCTAACTTACTGCTCTCAAATACTTACTAATCAGAACTCATCTCTACTTACCAAACTTGAAACAACCTGTCACAAGGTATCCAGATTCACAGCCCAACACTCATAAATCTCATCACTGCCTCACCCTCAAATTCCAAAACTGGATTGAACTTCCTCACCAGCTTATCAAAACTCAATTACAAATGATCCACTCCATTCTATATCAACCGTCTTACAGCCCAGCTCTATCATCTCTCATCTCACATTACTCTCCTACCAGACATCTCAGAAGTGCAACCCAAGACTTACTAAAGGGTCACAAACCAAAAACCAAAACTGGCAGCAACCTATATAGTTACCACCCTTCTATTGCATGGAACAAACTCCCTCTAGAAATAAGAAATCTGACAAACTCCAAACAATTTAAAATAGCCACCAAAGATTAATTTAAAAAACACTGGACTTGCCTCTGCTCACACATTCCCTAACCAAAATCCTCCCTTCTTAGTTTGAAAGTAACCAACCCAGATGCTTACTCAACCTACTCCTTTAACTATCAGTCAGACCCTTTACTAAGCTGTATGCTGCCTTAATGACTTCTAATTAGCATATTCCTATGTCTTACACCTCATGCTTTTTGCTGTTCATCCGGCTTGCTTATATATTATATTACTTGATAACTATTGTAATGATGATTGTATACCTAAATAATTATTATATTATTCTTTTTTCTAATACTGAGTGTCTAATTGCTATTGTAATTGTCCTATACATGTGTCTGGAGCTTTTCTCCCTGAGCCTCCACTGAAAAGGACCTTTTTGATCAGTCAGACACTCCCGGTCAACAAATGTAAAATAAATATATATATATATATATATATAACCCAGCCACTGGGGATGCACAAGCCAGTGCATTTCTTTGTGCCAGTCCCAAGCCCAGATAAATGGGGAGGGTTGCGTCAGGAAGGGCATCCGGCGTAAAACCTCTGCCAAAAATTACTGATGTGGAGAACTTTTCATAATTACATACCGGATCAGTCGAGGGCCGGGTTAACAATGACCGCCACCAGTACTGTTAGCCAACAGGGTGCTGGCAGACATTGGGCTACTGTTGGCTGAAGAAGAAGAGGAGGGGGAAGGCATGCCCCAAGGCAGGAAGAGAGGAGGAAGGTTAGGAGTGTAGTACTGAGGGTAGGAACTTTGAATGTTGGCAGTATGACTGGTATAGGGAGAGAGCTAGCTGATATGATGGAGAGAAGGAAGGTTGATATATTGTGCGTGCAAGAGACCAGATGGAAGGGAAGTAAGTCCAAGTGTATAGGAGGTGGGTTCAAATTGTTCTATCATGGTGTGGATGGCAGAAGAAATGGGGTAGGGGTTATCCTAACGGAACAGTATGCCAAGAGTGTTTTGGAGGTGAAGAAAGTGTCTAGACATCCACATCCTGCTCCCACCCCCCATTAGGAAAACAAACATAAAAAAAATTTCTCAAAAGCCAACTTCACGCTTCTTAAGACAGAAGTGGCAAACTTCATGACACCCATGCAGACGGAGAATAGAGGCACGACTGCTAACTCCTACACAAATGCACTTTATAAGCACTTACACAAGTGCATGGATCGTGCTATCCCCAACAGGACCATGATGCTATCCTCCAAAAAAAGGAAGCCAATCTGGTGGTCTTATGCCATAAACAAACTCTACAACAGAAGAAAGAAACTGTTGCAAAAAAGAGTAAAATTCCATGATTGGAGAAACTCCCTGGTCAGCCTCAGTAAAAAGCTGAAATCCCTCATAAAATCCTCCAAAGCTAGTTATGAAAATAAAATCGCCACTGATTCTAAAGACAATCACAAAGCATTCTATAGCTATGTCAAGAATCTCAATGGCAACACTCAGATCTGCTCTGAGTTACAGCGCAATGACACTAAATATACAGAACCAACTGATATTGCCAACATCCTGGCAGATAGGTTCAGTGCTAACTTTACCCCCCCTCACCCCCTAAAGGGCCCATCTTTATACCAGAAGAATGCAAAGTTCCTGTAATCACGGCTGCACAGGTAAAAACTTCAGTCTCCAAAGCCAAGAACACAGCATCCATGGGACCTGACAACATCCCAGGCTACCTTCCACACGAGCTACAGAATGAACTGGCACCCCACCTAAGTACCATGTTCAATCATAGCCTCACCTCAGGCTTTGTGCCCATTGAATGGTGCACCGCAATGGTTATCCCACTCCACAAAGGGGTGGGGGTCACAACAGACTCCAGGAACTACTGCCCCATTAGCCTGATGAGCCTGGTCTGCAAGGCCATGGAAGGTATCATTATGGAATTCATAAACAACGACATTGGGGATCTCCAAACACTGGACCCCACACATTTTGGGTTTGTAAAAGGCAGATGATGTCTCCTAAACCTGATAGACTTCTTTGAAGTAGTCAACAACGCCATAGATGAGGGTAAGGTGGTTCACACAGCCTATCTAGATCTTGCCAAGGTGTTCAACACCATCCCCCACTCTGGAATTATAGATAAACTCACTTAACTAGGTATAAATCCCTGTGTCACAAGATGGGTTGTCAACTGGCTTACTGACAGAACCCACACTGTGAAAGTAGCAGACTCCAAATCAGACTTCAGACCAGCGACAAGTGGAGTACCACAGGGTTCAGTTCTGGGTCCTCTCCTATTTGGTATATACTTCTCTGAAGTACATGCTAACACAGATGGTCTTTGGCTAACTAAATTTGCAGATAACTGCAAACTAGGAGCCATAACTGAAACTCCTAACAATGTGGACATCCTACAAAAGGGCCTCACTGAGACAGATGCCTGGTGTCAAAGCCATAGTCTCAAGCTCAATGCATTGTCATACCCTTTGTTAAAAACTCTGTACCCATGAACTACCACATAGTCACTCTCCACCAAAAGTGTGATAAGAGACCTTGGGACACAGGTGGACAGTAGTCTCTCCTTTGATAATCACATTGCCACAGTGGTCAGGAAATCCTTCTACATGGCACACCTCATCACAAAAGGTTTCTCATCCAGAAAAAAAGAGGTCATTGTTCCCCTTTACTCATCACTCATTAGACCTATTATAGAGTACAATTCCCCTTTTGGTATGTACCTCACAAGTCATCTACAACAACTGGAAAAGCCGCAGAAATACCTCACAAAGAGGATTACTGGCCTCAAACAGATGCCCTACAGAGACCGACTAAAAAAACTCCAGCTTTACTCCGTCGCATATTGCCTACTCAGAGACAATCTCTGCCTAACATACAAAGCTATGTCAAACACAGGGCTGTTGGACATGCTCCACTTAAAGAAATCCCAATCCTTCCGAACTACACGCTCTAGGGACCTAAACCTTGTCACCACAATAAACAGAACATGCTGGAGGGATAGATTTCTGTCCCACAGACTTCCCATACTCTGGAGCAGACTACCTATCTATGTCAAACAGAGCTCCTCATTAGCACTCTTCAAAAAAAATCTTGATGATTGCATGGGTAATAGGAAATTCACCAGGAGGATCACTTCTGTGGATTTGCTTGACAGGGGCACAGGAGAATAATTTTCTTGGGTGACGAAAGCCAGGGTACCTTTTTGGCTAGGCTTGTAAAGGCCCTAGGGCCTATAGCCTAGTACCTACCTATGAACCTAAATATATATATATATATATATATATATATATATATATATATATATATATATATATATATATACACACACACACACACACACACACACACACACACACACACACACACACACACACACACACACACACACACACACACACACACACACACACATATATATGTGTGTGTGTGTGTTGTGTGTGTGTGTTTACCCACAGACTTACTTAAAATCTAACTAGTCAGCACTGATTGAGCATACCTCTCCCCCCTCCAACATTCCTCCTTACTTAAAAATCTATATATAGAGTTTGTGCGAGTGTGTATATATGTATATCTATATATGTGTATATATTCATGAAATACCAAAATATCGAACCTCAAAATAGGAACACGAAAATCACAAAAAAACTATATCCTGAAACCTAACAAGATCAATCTCAAGACATCAAAAAACATAACACAAACATAACTTACTTCCCTCTACCAATAAAAAACACACCAACAAACAACACCCTACTCCTCTGTTTTTAAGCAGTATGGCAAGCTCCCCTGTGCCCCCCACAATCCCTGTAAATTCAATATATCAACTCTGAGATCGCACTTCCATGAAGGAAACTGTAAAAACATTGTTGCGCACTGTACAATTTCATTTCTTAATTTAAAAAAAAATATCCCTGTAAATATAAATAACGTAGTTTTTCAACATATTACCAGTCACAATAAAAACAAACACATATTGTCACTTGCATAGTCTGATTTACATAGCACACTTACCATCAACTTAAAACAGCTATACTTTCATTTCTAAACCCTAAAACACCCCATACCTACCGTAAGCTTCTCTGCATCACAAAGTAATGGCTGCCATAGCTATTTTTTCCTCAAACTATTACTCCTTAAAGAAACACCATCCAATTTAGATCTGCACCATGGCAGACTTACTTACATTTTAAAACTCCCAGATTCTGCATTCTACACTTTCAAGAAATTAAGTTTTCATGATTTTCATCTCACTATTTTGAAGTTTAGTATTTAGGTATTTTGAGATTACAAAGTAGATTCATTTATATAGACATACATACACATACGCATACACACACATGTGCTTGTATACTTTAATTTGTATGAATACAAAACTACTGCTTCTTGGATTTATTTTCCATTACTGTTACTATAATGCAGCAGTTCTGGGAATGCTATCTTTTGGATGAAATATTAAACACAGGTCCCACATGCCTAAGCTTGAGAGAGGTCTGGTATAGCTAAGGAATCCCATGGCACTTATTGTAAATTGCAGGAAATCCCATCAGATGCCCCAGACAACTTTCCACTAGTCGGTAAGAATAAAATGTTGGGTCACCTGATAAAGAAGATCCCTGGACTAACCATGTTGTCAAATAGTGATAACTAAATAAACAAATAAATAAGTAGCTATATATATATATATATATATATATATATATATATATATATATATATATATATATATATATATATATATATATATATATATATATATATATATATATATATATATATATATATATAAATATATATATATATATATATATATATATGTATATATACATATATATGTATATATATATATATATATTTATATATATACATATATATATCTATAGTGAGAGAGAGAGTGTGAGAGACACCCACATTCACATATATATAAACATGTGTGTGTGTGCGGTTCCATATATTGTCATCAGAGTGCGTTGATATCAAGTGTATGCTATCCAAATCCAAGTGATTGAATAACATGCATGCCAAGGGAGGAGTGCAATGACTGTGCTATTAGTAATGAGATCATATGATACCACAAAGATCTATCCTGGGGCCTCTTCTCTTCACCATATTTACTAACAGCCTCCATAATGCCACCATGGCACCTTACTTGCCACCTTAGTACAATATGCCGATGACTCCACCTTAATCTGCACAGCTCCCTCACTCCAACAGCTTCAAAAAATAACTCAGGAGTCCTTCACAGCAGTGAAATCTTGGCTGTCCAATGCACAGCTTATACTCAATCCTAATAAATCTAATTTAGAGCTGTTTCATCCCTCAAAAGCCATTGGCCCCATCCCAACATTTACAATAACTTCAACTAACACTGCAATTACTCCTGTCTCACAAACAAAACTTATCTGGGTTGTTAAAGACAATAACATGAAATTTGACTTACACATTCCCCAAACTATACAAAAAGTTCACAAAAGGCCTGGAACTTTATACAGAAGTAAAAAATACCTATCCAAAAATACTAATGCCATTATTGCAAGAATCTAGTCTCTACACTCCTATATGCATCCCCCATACTTTTTAACCTAAACAAATCAGACTTAGCCAAACTTAACTTTTGTTAAAATAAAATGGCAAAGTTTGCATCTAACTCAACTTATAGATCCCATCACTGTCTAGCCCTTATGCAGCTTTCATGGCTAGAGTTGCCTAATCTGCTACTCCTCAATCAACTAAAGGAGAACCACACCAACAGAATCAAAAATGGGTTTATTTCTTCATGATTTGGTGTTTCCTACATTTTATCACTACTCTGGGACTATTTACAGGTTTTTAAATATTCGTATATGTAATTTCTGAGTCTGACCACATGGGGTCTGGCAACTTGAAGTAATTCTGATTGTTTAGTCTGCCACAAGCTATCCCACAATGCAGTGCTTGTGTGTAGAAAATTACATCACCCAGGCCTCTTTCTTCCTAAAGCTCCTGTCACTGCATTGATTGTACATGCATACACTGCTCTCTTTCAGTCATTTAGTTTTAAGTAACTTTTCATGCCACTCAACTACTTAAAACACAAACAGTGCAAATGCCACAGAACAGACTTCTAAAATGCTTTTTACTTCTACTTTTTTTTAGAATGGCTAAACTGCAGTCTTTTGTGAAGCCTGAATTGTACTATTTTGACTCACCTCCCATCCTCCTTCACACCTAACTTCCCTAGCTATCAAATTGCTAAGGATAATTTTATCTGAAACCTGGTGTGATTAACAGCTTACAGCAGGAGACTTGACTTGTGTACTGTTTTCTTGTTCTAGCCTTTACTTTCTGTATCAGTAGGGGAAGGACCTGGGAGCTGTGACATCACAGCATTGGTGGGTTTTTACAACTGTCATGATGATGTCAGTTTGGGGGGGCTTAGCCAGAAAACTACCTGTATTTAGTGGCCTTGGTGAAATCAATGAATTGGAGACTGCAGCAAGCTTTCCAGGGTAGGATAAATGTTATTTTTAAAGTAAAACAACCTCAGTGCAGTAAGGTACTGTTCTAGTGGAGAAAAACAGTCAAGTTAAAATATTTTAAATACTGTATTAATGTTTATTTATAGCAGGGGCAATAAATAGGGAGAAAAAGGACAGAGAAGTTGAGCAATTAATAACAGAATCCCATTGTTGTCCTTAACAATGACCCATCAAATTCTCTACCAACCAGAAAGAAATCTCCATCCCTCAAAGACCTACTAAATTATTACTCAGATAACTGTTTGCTTCATTCCAGTAACAAAGCGCTAATAAACATAACCAGAAGTAAGAACTCTGCTGGGTACTCCCTTTACTCTAATTGCATTGCAAAAACCTGGAATTCCTTGCCCCTAAACATAAGGTCCACAGCCTGTAAACCAAACTTCAAAGAACTCCTCAAAACCCATTTATTTTGTTCTTGGATATGCTCCTGTTCTGACACAGGATATCACTAACATAAAAAGGCAGGGAAGTAATATACATCTACCCACTTTTTGACTCACTTTTCTAAGTGCTGTTATTTTTTTCAATAGTTATTATTTAATCTGTACATGCAGTTGACTTGGTTACCTCCCTGTTAAACTTGGATTCATCAACCTTGAAAAGTAGTCCCTGATACTCAGGGACTATAAAAAAAACATGTGAAATACTCTGTTTCGTCAACAAAGTTATATTATTCCATGTTAGTTATCAGCTACTTTGGTTTTTATTGTATTAAAAGAAGCTTGCACTTGACATAATAATGTAAGTACTTCCAGTACTATAGTCTTAAGAGGAGATTATCCTCCCATCGTTCTGACTGTGATGTATTCTTGTTCATAGAAGTATTCTCTTTATTTATCTGTAGTATTTGTGGAGCTTTCCTCCCTGGGCCTCCACTGAAAATTGACTATTTCGTCCAGTAGGACTTTCCTAGTAAGCAAATGTAAAATAAAACAAAATAATAAATAAAATACCACAGTAAGGTCAGTGACTGTGTTATTAGTGACAAGATCACATGATACCCGGATAAGGTCAATGACTGTGTCATTAGTGATGAGATCACATGATTCCAGGATAAGGCCAATGACTGCTGCTAGTGACAACATCACATTATTCCAGGATAAGGTCAATGACTATGTTGTTAGTGACAACATCACATAATTCCAGGATAAGTCCAATGACTGTATTGTTAGGTACGATATCACATAATACCAGGGTATGTTAGTTTTGCATTTTCTTCGGTATTCTGTGATCTTTTCATTTTTATTTAAGGTAGCAGGGGTTTGGAGGATGCAGAGGGGTAGCCTCCTGCATAAAACAGTAAAACAGTGATTCAGGCCAGTTTTCTAGAGCTTCGTCTTTTGATTTATTTAATTTTGAAGGGGAGAGTTTGTTTTAATTGTATATTGATGGGTAGCCTACAACGCATAGATGTAGATAGATGGATGGATAGATACAAAGACAGACAGAGAAATAGATAGACAGACAGATAGATAGAAGATAGATGAATAGATCAATAGATAGGTAGATAAGGGTTAGAGTATTGAGTAGGTAAAGGTCATTTTAGTGTTGTACATCTGTGATTATGTCTGGGAAGTGTATGAAAGTGTCTTCTGTAGTGATACCATATGGGAAAGGGTTTTCTAAGATAAAGTTTGTGATTGGGGTTAGGGGCAGGGCCAGGGTTAAGGTTAGCACTCATAAGTAAGGTGATGATGAGTAAGATGGTACAATTACACTTGCATTCACTCAAGTCCACACCAATTACAGCCTGATACTGTGTACACCTCAGATATCTGATAATGACAAAATGCATTTTTTTCCTTAAAAGCTGGCCAAAGCAAAAGGCCAGTAAGTAGAGTCACTCATTCTTTTTAACGAGTGTATCGATTATTGCATGTAGCTACTTTATAGAACACAAGCTGGAAGAGATGAAGCAGCATGTTAAGGATACACCACTCCGGATAGTTACATAATATCCACTGACAAAAGCTGTAACAACTCAACAAGAACTCAACAAGAATTCATCAGACTGTCAAATATAACATACAGGCACAAAATAGCAGTGGTGACAGTGCAGTTTGAAGAATAAAAAATATTAGCATCCTTTCATTTACTATGTAGAATATAATATGATGGAACATACATTAATGTCTTGTAGTTCAGCAACAATAAATAATGTAGAACTTGGGTAAAAAATGAAAACCTGCATACCTTTGGCTACAGTATTATGAAATACTATGAAATAGTAATAAAGTAATAAAGAAAAAAAGAGCCATTGCTGCTGGAATCACACTGCAAAGCAGAAGGGCTCTTAAAGAATGCTGCAAAGAAGAAATTATAATTGCTATGAGCAGTATGGTGAAAAATAATAAACCTGGATACCACATTCAGCTGTTTTTATAAGCAAACATGGTTTTTATATACCAACATTTAAAAAACAGCTTTTCTTTCTAAATGTCAGTATGTGATAATAACTGAGCATAAATGCAATCAGAGCTAAAAATATTTAAAAAAGCAAATAAACAAATAAATAAACAAAAATAAGTAATAACATTGATAAAAAATCAGCATGCCAAAATGCACTGCAGTGATACTACAGGACACCTCCAGTTGTTCATCAGCACTCTTACTAAAAGATATACCATTGCAATGGCATAAGTTATTAACAGACAAAATTAATATAAATTTATGAATAACTAAATGTAGATCTTCCAGCATTGACGATATGCTATGTGTGGCTAAGTAGTGACTGCCAGAACTCTAAACAAGAGTCTTTATTCCTGGAGAAAGTAAATGTGACCAGGATAGGGATTCATGAAGACTTTAAAAGAAACATGATATTGTGGATGGGACTGTAAAATTTACCAACAATGATGTCACAAAGTGGGAGGTCAAATAGTAGTGTTTAGATCTCAATTTGAGGGAGGGAGATGCAGTAAATTTGTAGAGTTTCCCTTTAATAGTAACATACTGCAACCAGTGTTATATAAATCCTCAATATTTTTGGTGTAAAAGGTTCCAGTACATTGGACAAAACTCAGTTGCATATAAAGGTAAAGACCTATTGGTGGAAGGCAGGGTGGTTGATGTGTCAACAGAGCTGTAGACAACATTTCCATACAGGTACTACATGGGTGAATTGGCCTTAACTGTAATGTAATAAATGGAGAACCACGATTATGCTTCATAACAGTTAAATTACATCCTAGTTCAGTAGTACTCTAGTGAGAGGGGTTCACTACATAATCTTGAAAGTTTGAAATATCAAATTTCAAAATCTCAAGACTATATAGCCGAAACCCCTAAATACCGAAAGACCAGAAGCGCAAAATTCAAAATCTCAATGTTCGGAGATATTGAAGTAGCGCTTCTGGTGTTGCGGTGTTTGATGGATAGGCAGAAGTTAAGGTAAGTATCTATGTGTAAGTGTGTTGGTTAGGGGCTTTAGTGTGTGTCAGTGTGTGTTATGACTGTGATGTGTGTGTTTGAGGAACTGTAAAATGTGTGGGTGTGAGTTTCCCTTGTGTGCCTGTTTTTGTGATCTCGGGGTTAGTATATTTAAGTAGGGGGGTGTGGGGGACATAGCCTCCCACATGGGGGATACAGGGAGGGCTTACCCCCTGCTTATCTGTAGTGTAGGATTATATGTTTGCTTGTGGGGGGACGTTGTGTGAATGTGTATGTGTGTGTTGTATGTGTGTTGTACGTTCGGGATTGTGGAGGGACTTGCTTGCAAGTGATACATTCCTGGTGTAAAGGACAAGTGTTTTCCTTTGCTATGATGGTGTGCAGGTATTGCAATGGCCTCTGCCTCATGGACATTGATGCATTTTTTACTGTTTCACGGTCGGGTGAGATTCTGCACATAGTATTTGGTTTTGGTGTTGGTTTGTCTGTATTGTAGCACATTACAGTCTCTGGATCTGTGTTTTCCAGATTTTGGGCAGACGGTATTCTGAGCGTCGGTAATGTATACTTTCGTGATTATGGGTTATCGGTCTTGTGGGCTCGGTATTCTGGGCATCGGGATTGTGGGTTTTCGATCATATGTAGTGAACCCAGTGAGAGACCTGACCTTAACAAGTAAAATGATGCTTAGTTTCATAGGTTCATAGGTAAGTACTAGGATATCTGCCCAAGGGCATTTATAAGCCTAGCCAGAATGCATTGGCTTTCACCACCCCCTTAGATTAGTTCCCTGTGCCTCTGTCCAGCAGAGCCATCAGTTCCCTGTGCCACTGTCCAGCAGAGCCATTAGTTCCCTGAGCCACTGTCCGGCAGAGCCAGTGCAGTGATCCCCGGGGTAAATTTTCTGTTTCCCATCCACCCGTCAAGGTTTCTCTTGAAGAGTGTTAGTGAGGGGCTCTGCCTGATGTATATTGGAATCCTGTTCCAAAGCATGTGGAGTCTCTGGGATAGGAATCTATCCCTCCAGCATGTCCTATTTATCGTTGTGGTGAGGTTTATATCTCTAGATCATGTGGCTCTCTGGGATTTGTTTTTTTTTAGGTGGAGCATGTCCATCAATTCTGGGTTAGACATGGCCTTGTATGTCAGGCAGAGATCACCTCTGAGTAAGCGGTATGCAACTGAGTACAGCTAGAGTTTATTGAGTTGGGCTGCATAGGGCATCTGTTTGAGGCCAGTAATCCTCTTGGTGAGGTACTTTTGTGGCCTTTCCAGCTGTTGCAGGTGTCTTGTAAGGTACATCCCAAATGGAGTGTTGTATTCTATGATGGGTCTAATGAGTGATGAGTAGAGAGGCACAATAACCTCTTTTTTGTTCTGGATGAGAACCATTTTGTGATTAGGTGGGCCACATAGAAGGATTTTCTAACCACATTGGCAATATGATTATCAAAGGAGAGATTGCGATCTACTTGGGTCCCCAGATCCCTTATTACATTTTCTGTATTTAGGGGACTACCACCTATGTGGTAGTTTGCAAGTATTTTGTTTTTTCCAAAGGGGATGACTATGCACTTTTTGGCATTTAGCTTGAGGCCATGATTTTGACACCAGGTATCTGTCTCAGTGAGACCCATCTGAAGGGTGTCTGTATCAGCTGGAGAATCAGTTATGGCCCCTAGTTTGCAGTCGTCTGTGAACTTGGTCAGCCATAGTCCTCCTATGCTTGCCTGAATCTCTGAGAAGTATATACCGAATAGGAGGGGTCCTAGGATCCTAGGACTGAGCCCTGGGGGATGCCACTTATAACCGGTTAAGAGTCGGACGTAGAGCCTGCAACTCTCACCATGTGGGTTCTATCCATGAGCCATTTGGCAACCCATCTAGTGATGTAGGGGTTTACGTTCAAGCTGGTGAGCTTGTCTATAATACTAGAATGGGGAATGGTGTTGAAAGCCTTTGCGAGGTCTAGATAGGCTGTGTGGACCTCCTTTCCCTCATCTAATGCCTTGGTAACCATTTCAAAGAAGTTCACCAGGCATAGGAGGCATGATCTGCCCTTAACAAAACCAAACTGGGTAGGGTCCAAGGTTTGGAGGTTCCCAATGTCTCTGTTAATGAGTTCCATGATGATGCGTTCCATAGCCTTGCAGACCAGGCTAGTCAGGCTTATAGGGTGATAGTTCCCGGGGTCTGTTGTGGCTCTCCCTTTGTGGAGAGGCATAACTGTTGTTGTGCGCCACTCTATGGGTACATAGCCTGTAGAGAGGCTGAGTTTGAACAGTGTGTTTAGGTGAGGGGTTAGTTCATTTTGGAGCTCTTGTAAGACACAGCCTGGGACCCCGTCCGGTCCCATTGAAGCTGTGTTTTTGGCTTTGGATAGGGCTGTTTTAACCTGTACATCGGTGATTGATGGGGCCCTACATTCTTCTCATATGCTTATGGGTCCTTTAGGGGGTGAGAGGGGGGTGAAGTTTGCACTAAACCTGTCTGCCAGAATTTTTGCAATATCAGTCGGTTCACTGTATTTTGTGCCATTCTGCACTAACTCAGAGCAGATCTAAGAGTTTCCACTTAGGTTTTTGAGATATCTAAAGAACGCTTTGTGGTTATCTTTGGAGTCATTGGCAATTTTTCTTTCGAAACTAGCCTTGGGTGATTTAATGAGGGATCGTAGTTTCTTGCTAATACTGATCAGGGATGTCTTTCCTTCTTGGGAATTTACTCTTTTCTGTACTAGTTTTCCCCTTCTGTTGTATAGCTTGTTTATGGCAGGGGTCCACCAGACTGGTTTCTTTTTCTTGGAGGAGTGAGTCTTGGTTTTACTTGGGATAGCACAATCCATGCATTCCTGCAGATGCTCATAGAGTGCCTTTGTAAAGGTTTCAACAGCTTGGACAGCATTGCCCTTTAGCATGGGGGCTGTAAACCTTTCCACCTCGGTCTTAAGTAATGTGAAGTTTGCTTTTGAAAAGTTTTTCATGGTGGTTTCCTTGATTGGGGGTGGGGGCGGAATGTGGATATCCAGAGTGATTAGTCTATGGTCTGATCTAACTAGTAACAGAACACTGGTCGCCCATGTTGGTGATGACCATGTCCAATATGTTGTTCCCTCGGGTGGGGGTGTTGACTAGTTGATCCAGGCCATTTGAGTTTATAAATTCTAGGAAGCATTGCGCAAGGGAGTTGGTACTTGAGTAGTTCTCCCAGTTTATGTTTGGGTAATTGAAATCACCCAGTATTAAGGTGTTTGGTAGGACCTTCATATTTCCCAGTGTCTCCAGAAATGCGGAATGGGGGTCCCAGGCCATGGTGGATGATCTGTAGCAAGCTACAATTTGAATTGTAGTTTTGCCCATTGTTAGTTGCACATGGATGATCTCTGATGCATTGTGCTGTGCCACTAACCTGGAGGTGTGGGTATCCTTGATGAATATGGATACACCCCCGTCTTTTGTGTTGCGGTCCTGGTTCTGTGGCCGAAAGGTATGGTATGAGTTATAGCCTAGTAGTGCTGGAGTGCTCTCAGAAGCCTTAAACCAGGTTTTTGTTACTGCACAGATGTCGATGTTCTCCATACTGAGGAGTGCCTCGAGTGTGTGCATTTTGAGGTTTAGACTTCTGGCATTGAGTAACATTACCCTCAGTTTTTGGTTACTTGTGCTATTTATGGTGGTGGGTTTGTCTTTTGAACCTTGTCTAAAAAAGGCACTATGGGGGTAGCAAGAACCTTGGCCAGTATTCGAAAGCCTAAGGGTGACAGGTGCAAGCCATCTCTTGCAAAGCAACGTGGCTTGTCGTGCATGTCATCCCAGACGGACAGATACTGGATCCCCTTAGAATGACACCAGAAACTTAGCCCATTTGTTGAAATTGATCATTTTATCTTTATACTGTGGCATCTTTCTTGGTGAGGGCAGGATGCTACTCAGGGTCAGGGTCATATCGGCCTGGGCTACATGATCAGAGAGCTCTTCCATGTCTCTTTTCATGTAGTCCAGGGAGGTACATCTCAGGTCATTTACACCAACATGGACAATGACAGAGTTGTATTTGTACTTGTTCTGGAGTGACCTGAGTGCTTGTGTTATGTGTTGGATCCTGGCACCTGACAGGCAGTTAACTGTAACCTTCTCCTTGTCCAGCCTAGTTAGTGGGACATCAGTATGCCAGACTATAGAGTCGCCTATTACTAGTGTGATGGGTATGTTATTTTGTGTTAAGGGCTGTGATTGCGTGGCACACTGATTATGTGAAGTATGTGTTCCATGGTTGGTGATGGGGTGTGGAGGTTGCTTGGATGTCTGCTTTGGAGGTCTCTGTTGCTTTTGCAGATTTTTATTTAGGGCCTCTGAGTATGTTTTCATGTATTCATGTTTGTTATTTGCCGGTGTTGGTTTATTAGGTCTATGTGAGACTGGTGGTGTGTTGCAAGTATTACCCTTCTCCTCTTGACTGTCAGTTCCAGTCTTGGGTTGAGAGAGCTTTGCCTCAGTTGGCAATATGATTATCAAAGGAGAGATTACTATCTACTTGGGTCTCCAGATCCCTTATTACATTTTCTGTATTTAGGGGACTACCACCTGTGTGGTAGTTTGCAAGTATTTTGTTTTTTTCCAAAGTGGATGACTATGCACTTTTTGGCATTTAGCTTGAGGCCATGATTTTGACACCAGGTATCTGTCTCAGTGAGACTCATCTGAAGGGTGTCTGCATCAGCAGGAGAATCAGGTATGGCCCCTAGTTTGCAGTCATCTGCGAACTTGGTCAGCCATAGTCCTCCTATGCTTGCCTGTACCTCTGAGAAGTATATACCGAACAGGAGGGGTCCTAGGATCCTAGGACTGAGCCCTGGGGGATGCCACTTGTAACCGGTTAAGAGTCAGACTTAGAGCCTGCAACTCTCACCATGTGGGTTCTATCCATGAGCCAGTTGGCAACCCATCTCGTGATGTAGGGATTTACATTCAAGCTGGTGAGCTTGTCTATAATACTAGAATGGAGAATGGTGTCAAAAGCCTTTGCGAGGTCTAGATAGGCTGTGTGGACCTTCTTTCCCTCATCTAATGCCTTGGTAACCATCTCAAAGAAGTTCACCAGGCTTAGGAGGCATGATCTGCCCTTAACAAAACCAAACTGGGTAGAGTCCAAGGTTTGGAGGTTCCCAATGGTTCTGTTAATGAGTTCCATGATGATGTGTTCCATAGCCTTGCAGACCAGGCTAGTCAGGCTATTAGGGTGATAGTTCCCGGGGTCTGTTGTGGCTCCACCTTTGTGGAGAGGCATAACTGTTGCTGTGTGCAACTCTATGGGTACATAGCCTGTAGGGAGGCTGAGTTTGAACAGTGTGTTTAGGTGAGGGGTTAGTTCATTTTGGAGCTCTTGTAAGACACAGCCTGGGACCTCATCCGGTCCCATTGAAGCTGTGTTTTTGGCTTTGGATAGGGCTGTTTTAACCTTTGCATCAGTGATTGACGGGGCCCTACATTCTTCTCATATGCTTATGGGCCCTTTAGGGGGTGAGATGGGGGTGAAGTTTGCACTAAACCTGTCTGCCAGAATGTTTGCAATATCAGTCGGTTCAGTGTATTTTGTGCCATTCTGCACTAACTCAGAGCAGATCTGAGAGTTTCCACTTAGGTTTTTGACATAGCTAAAGAATGCTTTGTGGTTATCTTTGGAGTCATTGGCAATTTTTCTTTCGAAACTAGCCTTGGGTGATATAATGAGGGATCGTAGTTTTTTGCTGATACTGATCAGGGATGTCTTTCCTTCTTGGGAATTTACTCGTTTCTGTACTAGTTTCCTCCTTCTGTTGTATAGCTTGTTTATGGCAGGGGTCCACCAGACTGGTTTCCTTTTCTTGGAGGAGTGAGTCTTGGTTTTATTTGGGATAGCACAATCCATGCATTCCTGCAGATGCTCATAGAGTGCCTTTGTAAAGGTTTCAGCAGCTTGGACAGCATTGCCCTTTAGCATGGGGGCTGTGAACCTTTCCACCTCGGTCTTAAGTAATGTGAAGTTTGCTTTTGAAAAGTTTTTCATGGTGGTTTCCTTGATTGGGGGTGGGGGCAGAATGTGGATATCCAGAGTGATTAGTCTATGGTCTGATCTAACCAGTGAGGGGTTGACCTCCGGTGTGGAACACTGGTCGCCCATGTTGGTGATGACCAGGTCCAATATGTTGTTCCCTCTGGTGGGGGTGTTGACCAGTTGATCCAGGCCATTTGAGTTTATAAATTCTAGGAAGCGTTGGGCAAGGGAGTTAGTACTTGAGTAGTTCTCCCAGTTTATGTTTGGGTAATTGAAATCACCCAGTATTAAGGTGTTTGGTAGGACCTTCATATTTCCCAGTGTCTCCAGAAATGCGGAATGGGGGTCCCAGGTCATGGTGGGTGATCTGTAGCAAGCTACAATTTGAATTGTAGTTTTGCCCATTGTTAGTTGCACATGGATGATCTCTGATGCATTGTGCTGTGCCACTAACCTAGAGGTGTGGGTATCCTTGATGAATATGGATACACCCCTGCCTTTTGTGTTGCAGTCCTGGTTCTGTGGCCAAAAGGTATGGTATGAGTTATAGCCTAGTGGTGCTGGGGTGCTCTCAGAAGCCTTAAACCAGGTTTCTGTTACTGCACAGATGTCGATGTTCTCCATATTGAGGAGTGCCTCGAGTGTGTGCATTTTGAGGTTTAGACTTCTGGCATTGAGTACCATTACCCTCAGGTTTTGGTTACTTGTGCTATTTATGGTGGTGGGTTTGTCTTTTGAACCTTGTCTAAAAAAGGCACTATGGGGGTAGCAAGAGCCTTGGCCAGTATTTGAAAGTGACAGGTGCAAGCCATCTCTTGCGAAGCAACGTGGCTTGTCGTGCATGTCATCCCAGGTGGACAGATACTGGATCCCATTAGAATGACACCAGAAACTTAGCCCATTTGTTGAAATTGATCATTTTATCTTTATACTGTGGCATCATTCTTGGTGAGGGCAGGATGCTACTCAGGGTCAGGGTCATATCGGCCTGGGCTACATGATCAGAGAGCTCTTCCATGTCTCTTTTCATGTAGTAGAGGGAGGTACATCTCAGGTAATTTCCACCAACATGGACAATGACAGAGTTGTATTTGTACTTGTTCTGGAGTGACCTGAGTGCTTGTGTTATGTGTCGGATCCTTGCACCTGACAGGCAGTTAACTGTAACCTTCTCCTTGTCCGGCCTAGTTAGTGGGACATCAGTATGCCTGACTATAGAGTCGCCTATTACTAGTGTGATGGGTATGTTATTTTGTGTTAACAGCTGTGATTGCGTGGCTCACTGATTATGTGAAGTATGTGTTTCATGGTTGGTGATGAGGTGTGGAGGTTGCTTGGATGTCTGCTTTGGAGGTCTCTGTTGCTTTTGCAGATTTTTATTTAGAGCCCCCAAGTATGTTTTCATGTATTCATGTGTGTTATTTGACGGTGTTGGTTTATTAGGTCTATGTGAGACTGGTGGTGTGTTGCAAGTATTACCCTTCTCCTCTTGACTGTCAGTTCCAGTCTTGGGTTGAGAGAGTTGTGCCTACAGTTTGGCTGTATAATTGCATCTCTTGCATATATTAGTGTTTGGTGGTAGGAGGAGAGGGCTTTCTGTGTAAATGAGGCAGTTGTAACATTGCCTCAAAATGCCCAGATTCACCAGTTGGACTGGAGAGCACACCGGAAACTGCCCTTTGGACATGCCTGAATAGGTAGAGTAAGCTGTTTTTCTGATTGGCTGGTGGGGACGAATAGAGAGCCTTGTCCTTCTGGACAGTATAGGGGGTCTAGTGCTAGGGTTAATTAGTGCTTGCTCTGAGTTTTAAGCAAGTGCTTGACTGTGAAATGAATGGTTTGAGTGCTAAAGTTGAAGGTTTGTCTAGTTCCAAGGGAAAAATTGAAGAGTAGACTTCATGGAGCCGAGAATAGTTCAACTCTAGCTAAATGGTGCTGCTCTGTGCACAAAACCGCACAAATGTGGTTTTTATAGCAGGGAAGTGAAAGAGATAGAAATTAACCCAAAATGGCTGATAAACTACTAACTTCTGGGATGAAACCACTCCTCCAGGGACAGATAGGCTGCTCAAAGCTCCACTCTCTCACAGGTGAACAGAGAAACTTCCTTCTATCCAAGTAAGATATGGGCAACACAGAAACTTGTAACTCAGCCCTGGATTCAGCAATAACCTGAAAGTGGACTATACTAGTTCAGAAAGGCAGGTAACAAGTATATATTTTTTTCAGAAAATAGAGTAGATACAATCTAAACAACACTTTAAATGCACAGAAAAGGCTATCACATTTTAGTGTGTAGCCTACAACAGTTAAACAGATTATTTAAACACAAAAATGACTTAATTCAAGTGCAGGCAGCAAATAAGTACAATATGTAGCAATAACAAACTTTTTAAATCACAGATTCGCTAAAAAAATGGCGTTTTAGGCAGAATTAGTTAAGACAGCAAGAAAAGCAGAAAAGTGATACTTAATCACTCCAAAGTCACTCTTCTGCTTCCTATCAGCTATGTCACAGCCATTGTTTTGATTAAAACTGCTTCCCCTGCATAGGGACTACATGACAGCAACCATTTTTCCTATGGTTTACTGGTACAAGACATCTTTTTTTTTATTTTAGTTTTGTGCAATTAGTGCTACATAGAGCAAATAATTCTCAAGAAAGAATTACGGTCGGATTTCTGATCATAGATTCATAGGTATTTACCAGGCTAATGACCACAAGGCCCTTTTTAAGACTAGCCAAGCATCCCAAATCTCTGACAAGTTCTGGTACCCTTGATAAGTGCAAGCAAGGTATGGGAGATGAAACATTTGCGAGCAGGGGCCTGGGAGATGAACCATTTACAGGCTACCTGTTTCCATTAGAGACATAGGTGCCAAACCAGGGATGGATTTCCTGTTCTCCATCCAATTGTCCAAGTTACACTTGAATTAGGCTAGGAAGGACCTCTGCTTCACATGGATGGGGCATCTGTTCCAGAGACAGGGTAGTCTCTAGGATACATACCTTTCTCTAATGTATTATTATGTGTTCTTGACATGGATACTAAGATTCACCTTTCAAGCTTCGCTCTTGAGGTGAGTTTTGTGGCATCCATGTCTCGAACATATAATAACCCAGTTATGATCGAAGACCTGATCATAATCCCCTATTTCTTCTGTATTGAACCCCAGTAGATGTGTTTAATGACTGGTTGCCAGAGTTGTCAGATTTTAGCAGTTGCCCTACAGTTTGTGTCTCAGGTGTGACAGGTCTGTTTTAAAAGGTTGGCCTGTACCATATGATTGGGAAGTGTTGGAAGCTGCAACCATCATGGGAAACTATATAACTTTGCAATCTACTGAAATTCTGTGTATTAAACATGTTATCAAATTGGCTGTTTTATACATAAACATTTGCTAATGTTTATAATTTCTGCTTATTTGGTCATTCTAAAATGCTGGTGGCAGAAAGTCTATCCTCCCTTGCAGCCTGGCAAGCAGAGGTTCTGTACAGTATGTGGGCTACTCAAGCCCACTTGTCAGTGAGACAGAATGTATTAGACTCTCAGGCTCTGTTAAGTGAAATTAATACATGATTTATAATAAAGGCTTGTGATTCTTCTGTCATGAGCTGTTGCTGGGCTTGAAGGCCCATATAGCAACTATTGTGGATAAAGTACAAGTTGCTGTCACATAACAGTGCTGCCATTTTGTTTTTTCACCTGTGGTTCTTTCCCTCTTCCTCTTTCTTTTCTTCTCTCTTTCCTTTCAGACAATTTATAAGGCAGTCCATGTCAGGGATCTACAAGGATTAATGGTTCTGGAAAAATCAGGGAGTGAAGGAGGGCACCTTCGTAATATATGGTGTTTATATACATGGTAATCCATGGATTATAATGTTGTTAGCAGGTTTTTTATTTAGTATGTTTTTCATTTCTTATTTTCATAGCTGATGCATGGCAATAATTCTTCTTCAGTGATGAGAGATGAAGACCCAGGATTAACATGCCATCTTAAACTGTTACAAGGTATGTTCATTTTCCCTAGTAGTTTAATTTTGTTTTTCATTTATTTATTTTTTATGTTTTGCAGGGATCCGTTAACCTGGGAAGTGACACCATCATCTTAAGTGAGACTTGTTCATAATGAACAATAGGCAATATTGGTAATTTATTCACTGAGACACATCCCTTTCTTTTACTGTTGCACAGTTAATAAAAAGATACCCAGGCTTGTCAGGCAACTTGCTTCCGTGTAGGGCTGTAATGGCATCATCTGATATTTTTGACTATTGTATAAGACAGGCTTATTTTTCTTTATATATACTGATAAAAAAGCATATTAAATAAAATGAATTGATGTTTAGCACACTTTTATAGTCATTCAACTATTTATAATCACGCTGTAAAGTTAAGTTGTTATGTTCGTTAAACACTGTTGTTTACACAAATCTATAAGTATTTCCAAATCTTTACAATTCCTTCCTTAAAGGATTTTTACTCACTGTTCACATAAAGTTGGGTTCCTGATCCTACTTCTCCAGCAGTGTCCTTGTTTGATTTAAATTTCACGCAGTAATATGTCCCAGCATCCTCTAAGGTAATATTAGTAAATGTGATGGTGAAATCAGTCTCTCTCTTTAAGTCTTTATGTGGAGTCCTGTTTACTCGTGTATCAGATTTGTCACTTTCAACTTGTGAGTAAATGATCTTCTGCAGATTTTTTCCCTTGTACCACTTAACAGGTCCTAAGGATTCATTGAACAAACTGCAGTTCATTGTGACAGTTCCCCCTTCTGTGCCAGAAACATTTGGGGTCTGGTATATATTCTCTCCATAAGTTCCTGAAAGAAATAAACATTTATCAGTTCTAGAATGCAGTCAAAACTTGCCTGTAAAATATTTATCTTAAGAAACCAATTATCAACTCTCAATAAGCAAGACAATAAACTTCAGTAATGATCTGAGGATTAAAAAGGGTGTACTTACCATGGATAGAGTCAAAACTAGACAGAGAAAAGTGATGTTCAGGAAAATGTTTGTTAGCAATGATGTAATGCATGATTGTAATTACATGCAGGACCAGTCTTTGATGAAATGGAGTCCTAGGACAAAGACTCCTTAGTTCTTCCTAATCCCAGCACTTAAATTGCTGGTCCATCTACACCCCTGAGTTATGAGAGTTCATCTCTAGTGTTTGCTATGAAGACTGATATCCCCCATGTGTGGACTCAAGGTAGAGCATTCCCTAATCCTTTATGTCTTAAGGAATGTGACTAACAGAACATAGATGCAAAAAGCATGCTGAACATGGTTTAAATGCATAGACAACGGTGGAATATGTACTGTCAGACAGAGAATTAATATTAGGACTGAACCCATACCCTGACACTGTCACATAACAATCTTATCCTCTGAGAAACCACACTGCTCTGGGGCAAAGTAATCTGATCTTTAATGGAGTATGTGAGCTGGTCCAGTATTGTCCCTTTTCAATCACAGCCAAATGTTCAACATGTTTGGATGGCTTAGAGTATCCAATCACCCTAAGTGTTTTGTCTTTAAAAAATATAGCATCAAAGAATATCCATAAGTACATGCTGAGAGACATAGGTTCATAGGTTCATAGGTAGGTACTAGGCTATCTGCTCGAGGGCATTTATAACCTAGCCAGAGTGTGTCAGCTTTCGCCATCCCATTGATTAATTAACTGAGCCTCTGTAAAGAAGAGCCAGTGAAGTGATGCCAGATGTGTATTTTCTGTTACCCATCCACTTGTCAAGGTTTCCCTTGAAGAGTGTTAGCGAGGGGCTCTGCCTAATGTAGTTAGGAATTTTGTTCCATAGCATGGGGAGTCTCTGTGACAGGAATCTATCCCTCCAGCATGTTCTATTTATTGTTGTGGTGAGGTTTAGCTCACTAGAGCAAGTGGCTCACAGTGACTTGGATTTCTTTAGGTGGAGCATGTCCATCAATTCTGAGTTGGACATGGCTTTGTAAGTCAGGCAGAGATCACCTCTGAGTAAGCGATATGCCACTGAGTACAGCTGGAGTTTTTCCAGTCGGGCTGCATAAGACAAATGTTTGAGGCCAGTAATCCTCTTGGTGAGGTACTTTTGTGGTCTTTCCAGCTGTTGAAAGTATCTTGTAAGGTACATCCCAAATGGGGCACTGTACTCTATGATGGGTCTGATGAGTGATTAGTAGAGGGGAACTATAACCTCTTTATTTCTCGATGCGAACCCTTTAGTAATTAGATGAGCTACATAGAAGGATTTCCTAACTACTCTGGCAATATGATTGTCAAAGGAGAGATTACTATCTACCTGGTTCCCCAGATCTCATATTACCTCTTCTGTATTAAGGGGGCTGCCACCTATGTGGTAATTCATGGGTGTTTTGTTTTTCCCAAATGGGATGACTATGCATTTTTTGGCATTTAGCTTGAGACCTTGACTTTGGAACCAGGTGTCCGTCTCGGTAAGACCCTTATGGAGAATGTCCGTGTCAGACAGAGAGTCAATTATGGCTCCCAGTTTGCAGTCATCGGTGAACTTGGTTAGCCATAATCCTCCTGTGCTTGCCTGTTCTTCTGAGAAGTATATGCCAAACAGTAGGGGCCCCAGGACCGAGCTTTGTGGGATACCACTTGTGACTGGTTTAGAGCCAGACCTGGAGCCCACTATTCTTACCATGTGAGTTCTGTCTGTGAGCCAGTTGGCAACCAATCTCATGATGTAGGGGCTTATATTCAGGCTGGTGAGTCTTTCTATAATTCCCAAGTGGGGAATGGTGTCAAAAGCCTTGGTGAAATCAAGGTAGACTGTGTGAACTACCTTCCCCTCATCTGTGGCCTTGGTGACTGTCTCGAAGAAGTCAACCAGGTTGATTAGGCATGATCTGCCCTTAACAAAGCCGAACTGGGTCGGGTCAAGTGTTTGGAGGTTCCCAATGTCTTTGTTAATGGGTTCCATGATGATGCGCTCAATAGCCTTGCAGACCAGGCAGTTACCAGGGTCAGTTGTGGTCCCTTCTTTGTGGAGTGGAATAACCATTGCTGTGCGCCATTCTATGGGCACGTAGCCTGTGGAGAAGCTGAGGTTGAACAGTGTGTTTAGGTGGGGGGTTAGTTCATTCTGTAGTTTGTGCAAGACACAACCTGGGACACCATCTGGCTCCACTGACACTGTGCTTTTGACTTTTGAAATGTTTGTTTTCTCCTGTGCGTCTGTGATTTCCTGGACACTACACTTTTCTGGTATTGTTGTAGGCCCTTTTGGGGGTGGGGGGGGTGAAGTTGGCATTGAATCTATCGGCCAGGATGTTGGTAATATCAGTGGGTTCAGTATACTTTGTGCTATTTTGCACTAGCTCAGAGTATATATGTGAGTTGCCACTTAGATTCTTGACATAGCTAAAGAAGGCTTTGTGGCTATCTTTCGAATCCTTGGCTATTTTTCTTTTGAAATTAGCCTTGGAGGATTTTATGAGGGACCTTAGTTTCTTACTGATACTGATCAGGGATGTCTTTCCTTCTTGGGATTTGCTTTTTTTCTGAACTAGTTTCCTCCTTCTATTGTATAGCCTGTTTATGGCAGGGGTCCACCAGACTGGTTTCCTTCTCTTAGGGGAGTGAGTCTTGGTTTTGCTAGGGATGGCATGATTCATGCATCCTTGTAGGTGCTCATAGAGTGCATTTGTAAAGGTTCCTGCATCTTGGGCACTGTTATCCTTTAGCGTGAGGGCTGTGAAACTTACCACCTCTGTCTTATGTAAGGTGAAGTTTGCTATAGAAAAGTTTTTCACTGTGGTTTTCTGGGTTGGAGGTGCTGGTGTAGTGTGGACATCCAGAATGATTAGTTTATGGTCTGATCTAACTAGTGACGGTTTGACCTCTGGTGTGGAGCACCTGTCTCCCATGTTGGCGATGACCAGGTCCAATATGTTTTCACCTCTGGTAGGGGAGTTTACCAGCTGATCCAGGGCATTTGAGTTGATAAATTCCAGGAAGCGCTGGACTTGGAAGTTTGTACTTGAGTAGTTTTCCCAGTTAATGGTAGGGTAATTGAAATCACCCAATATCAGGCTGTTCGGTAGGACCTTCATGTTTTCCAATGTCTCCAGAAAGGTGGAGTGGTGGTCCTGGGTCATGGAGGGTGATCTGTAGCAGGTCACAATTTGCATTGCAGATTTGTCTGATGTTAGTTGCTCATGGATGATCTTGGTGGTATCATGCTGTGCCACTAACCAGGAGGTGTACGTATCTTTGATGAATATGGATACACCCCATCCTTTAGTATTTTGGTCCATGTTCTGTGGCTGAAATGTGTGGTATGAGTTGTAGCCCGGTAGTGCTGGGGTGCTCTGTGGAGCCTTAAACCAGGTTTCAGTTACTGCACAGATGTCGACATTCTCCATAGCTTTCAACCAATCAGGTACAAATCTCAAAAGAATCAGGGACAAATCCAAAAATATTAAGGGACAGTCAGGGACACTTTTTAAAATATTAGTAATATTAACTTGAGATGTTGTCAAAAATCAGAGAATGTGAATTAATATAAATTTTCATAAGTCAAAGAATCAATAACTCTAATTATTGTCATTATTTACTAAGTGTAATTCCCAACCTTTTTTCCAAAAGTCACCAGTTTTAAGAGGGATTAAGAGAGATAGAGCTAAAATCTGAGTCAAAATCAGAGACAGTTGAGAGGTATGATGGAAGATCATGCAAACTGAACATAGAAATTGAACTGACTGATTCTCAAACTCTGGTCCTGCAACATAAGGATTATAACCACCAATGGTTATCATTCTGCCCTGAGGCAAACCAATTTGATATTTTTTAAATGTGTAAAAGAACTGGTCCACTAGGTCCTACTTTGTTTGCAATATTTTTAACCAAAGCGCATACATTAATACATTATCTAATTACCATATTATGTGTAGACTGCATAGTTATTTAACAAAAAGCAAACTGCAATGCAATGAAAAGGAACTTGAAAGATACTCATATAACTACAAACCTAGAAATTAATAATAAATAACCACAAAACAAAGCCTAAGGCTTGGGTGCATACAGGAACATGGTGCACCCATGCAGCACTAAAATAGGAGATGTTTACTATAGTAGGTGGTTCATAGGTAAACAGACATGTATCAGTGGTTCACAGATAAACAGACATATCAGTAGTTCACACTTAAGCACTTATATATCACCGGTTCACAGGTAAACAGGTGTGTAGCATTTGTTCACAGTAAACAGATATATTGGCATTATTTTAAAATCAGAGCAGCCACGTTGGTGCACTAGCTAGCTCTGCGCTATGTGTTATTTGTCTGTGACTCCCATCATCCCTTTTGAAACATTTGAACTTGCTGTTCTGAAACCCAACATGTTGAAATAACAGACTGAAAAGAAGGAGAGTGAATATCAGACATTGCTGTTCCACTTTAAACTTTGGGTAAGAGTGAAAGAAAATTAAAACAAAGAATATATGAACATATGTATGATATCAGAAATAAATGTGAAAATAATGCACTTTACAAACATAGCATGGTATGTAAAACATCAGTATTTCAATTTTTTGTGTTGGAAGTAGTTCATGTGGATCCCAGGGGAGGTATGTGGGAGACACTAGTGGAATATAGGGAACTATACTGGCAGCTATCACTAGAAGCCAATAGACCTCCGGGTCTTAATGACATGATATCCTTAGCTCCAGTTTTAAAATTGAGATCAGCTAAGCTTTAAATCTATAGAAAAAGGCTGCTATTATTAAGAACATAAATTATATAAAGTTTGATTTGACTTGTGACCCAAAGACTCCCTATGCTGTGGAACAAAATCCCGGTATATGTGAGGCAGAGCACCTCGCTGGCCTTGTTCAAGAGAAATCTTGACCAATGGATGGGAGACCGCAGATATACCCCAGGGATTACCTCAGTGTCACTGCTCGACAGAGGCACAGCAAAATAATGGGCATAGTTCCCCATACTAAAGGGGTGGCGTAAGCCACAAAACTATGGGCTAGGCTTGTAAATGCCCTCGGGCAGATAGTCTAGTATAAACCTATGAACCTATGAACCTATGTTATGTGGGATTTGGTCCACTTGAGGGAGCCAAAGACATATCTTCAACATGCATATTTAGTCATTTTGAATATATCTGATAAATTTTTAAATTTTGACCCTTTGTCAGGATCAATATAGAGCATTATTCTGTGCTCAAAGACCATCAAAGAACACCTACTCCCTTAAACAAGGAACATATGCCAAGTTCTGTACCCAAATGTGCAAGATCTTCCTTGAAAACATTAATGATAAGTCAGTTTATTCGACATAAGTAGGATATGCTGAGCTAGGTATGATCCCTTTAATGTAGTTTCATTAAGACAGATACAATAATTAGTATTTTAATGTAAGTTATTGAAGAAATTTCTAAATATAAAAATGCCTTTAACGACTCATTCTTAAATGTTCTATAGATTAGAATTAATTTGCTTTTGTAATATTTATATTGTAGTGTAAATAATTCCAAATGAATACATCTTTCCATGTAACTTGATTCCTGAAGTAATAGTATTCTTTTTGTGGATTTCCTTTGAACATTTTCATTTAACCAGTTGTTTAATTAAGAAGATGTTGTTATATTCTAAGGTAGCTTAAATAAAAGTTGCGCATAATTTTACCAAATTGACTTTCAATAATACTGATATTCTTCATCATTAAACCAAGCTGCCTCACAGTTTTACTGCAAACATCATTTGCATGTTTATCAGATGAATAGTTTGATATTATGGTAACTCCTAAATATCTATACTCATGGACTCCATCCAGAATGTAACCATGAAGGGTGGGTAGATTGCTGAATGCAAGTCTACTAAAAATGTTATCTTACATTTATCAATACTAAGCTGCAATCCAGATTTAGATACCATATTTATACATTTTTGTAGGTAGTTACCCAAACCCAGATTCATTAAACTTTGTGTAGGCTTGATGACTGTACTCTCAGCAGAGGTCTCCAGCATGGTAACCATGGGGAAAGGATCATGGCAAACATTACAAGAACCAACCACAATCATGGACAATATCTGAATAATGCCACCACTAATCCCATGCCTCTGACAGAACATATATGATGTGAAGTGATAACAGATGAGCCTGCGACACACACTGGACAGCTAGTATGAGACATCCATGATCTCTGAAGGTAACCATGCACACTGTCCTGGTACTGTAATATCTTCAGGAGATGTGAGGAAGGGCACTGCTATACCTGCATGTGACAGCATGGGCACTACAGGCTCATTGCCTTGTGTGCATGGCATATATCAGTGACACAAGTCACACTGTCACAAATGACATACATGCAATTAATATTGTCAAACAATGATGTATGCAGTGTATGCATAATGTGAACAGGTAGCACACATGCATCTGGTGTAACAACTTGATTGACATTCTGCACCATCTGACAGTCATGTATATTCCACAAAAAGAATACCTAGGTATGGCCAATAAGCTGTGGGACAGCTCACTGTGACAAAGGTGGTACACTTCAGTTACACATCAGTGGAAGGTGTGTAGGGAGGTACATGGAGAAGGGTGCATTGTACTCAATTATTGGTGTGATGAACACTGGGAACCATGACATTATTATGCCCTTTGATGTGCATGTCCCTGACATAACCAGCACTTGTGTTACAATCAATGGAGGAGTCAGCACATTGACCACATGCTGGCCATTCTTCACAACCTCTACACACACGAAATCAGGACAAGGTCTAAAATAATTGGTGGACAAAGGCACAAAAATATTGACAGATTTTAAATACTGATCTTACAAACTTAGATAATTGCTATAGTAACATGGTTTGTGTTAGAATGCATTTTCTGAAGGCTATGAAGTCAAACTCATATTTATGTCACAATTTAATCACTTCAGTCCTCAATGATTTACTACAAAATCACAAAATTTAATTGGGACAGATCAAAAATATGAGGCACAAATATGGTCATTCTGCAAAAATCTGGACAGTTGAGAGGTATGATGCTGATGGATGTACCACTTACTCTCTACCCCAAGAAACAGGTCACATACCTACTGGGGTAATTATAGGGTGTGATGTCCACATTGTATGTGGGTGTTGTGTCTGTTTCCTGATGCAACACATCCCTACATGTGTCTCGTCAATGCAGGTGTTATCATGGCTGAGGAAGTAGTCCCTGGTATGTGTTGATACTGTGTGCATTATACTAATATTAGAGTTATAGTCAATGATTGCCCACAAGCTGTAGTCCTTCAGGCAGCTGTTTGGACACAGCATGTGTATGTCATTTGTGATGTCCATTACATAACTAAGGGGCATAAAAGGGCCTAGCAGACACCCCTGATGTACTGATCTGATCACTGGACCTGAGATATATGTCACATCACACATTTCAACATAGTGCGATGCCACATGTCATACACTGGTCTAACCATTTGCTGATATAGCTGTTTTTGGTCACATGTGACAGTGTTGATTGAATATCACAGTGTGACTTTTTGTCAAATGTCTTTACCTGCTCAAGCTCCACAAGATGATTCTGTTGTCATCATGCATGCCCATGATGACCTCTTTGAGGACTTCTATCAGATGTAAGGGACCTGATGTAGCAATAACAACTCACACAGGTCTGTTGCGTACACCTGGAATATTACTAGTATACATATAGAAGAGGTCCATGATGACATGTTGGTGTACCTCACAGTTGAGGACAGTCAGGATGTCTCTATACATGCATGCATAAGGTGCAGTCCCCCCAACACAAGTGGATGCATGTTGATATACACCCTTGTATAGGAATATAGGCCATGTGGAGGGTGTGTTGAGCTGTGTATTCCACCATATCAGAAAAGTGCATGTGCTTGGTCAAGCCACAGGTGATCTGTGATGTTGTCACAGCACACTGATTCCATGTGATAGGCCTGGATTAAGCTAAGACAGTGTGTACTGCCCATTGTGATCTGCCCTAGGGTTTTGAAACAATCATGCATGCAGGTATCACTGACAAAACCCCCAAGCTGGGGATTAAGCCTTACTTCAGTTGATGGGTAAACAATTGGCTCACTTACAGAACACATCATGTGACAGTTGGTGAATCAACATGTACCAGTACAGCTGTCACCATATGCAACCCCACAGGGATCTGTTTTTGGCCATTCACTGTTTGAACTGTATTTCTTGACAGTTCATGCTCAAGTAGGTGGCCTTTGTTTTCCAAGTTTGTTGATTCTTGCATGTTTTGTGCAATCATTGAGTCCATCAATGGTGATAACATAGTACAAGAGGAGCTAACACACACACACACACACACACACACACACACACACACACACACACACACACACACACACACACACACACACACACACACACACACACACACACACACACACACACAAAACTGAATGGTGACAAAGGCACACGATCTACAAATTAATGCAGAAATGTTTGCTTGTAATGTTGTCTGTCTGAAAAGTGGAGTCTCCTGTTAACTCATTTCCTCCAGTACAGCTCTTTTGAGTGTGTACCTTTAACTCCCAGTGGGTGTGGCCTAAACCTTTACAAATGAAGTTATCACCTTACAGTTCTAACAAATACTCATTGACAGACTTCAAATATAAATACAATTGTGTTTGCCATCATGTCTGCTTCAAGATGAAATCTTCTGATACCTTGTATGTAGCATGGTTTTGGAATTATTAATGTGAATATGTACAAGCAATATTTGATGCCTATAGGTGTCAGTAGGAGGTAACTGCAGATGCACCTGGAGACATCGCTCAGATGTAATGAGTTAATCACAGCATTGACAAAAGTCCTGCTATGCAAAAATTCAGTGATACAAGCACTGGGAACACATTTAGATAGCAATCTGAAGTTTGAGCACCAAGTGTCTAAATTGTTAATGAAAGCATCTGTGACACACATCATAAGTCACACCATCATACTGACATTAGGACTGTATGACAGCACTGTAGTCAAACTGCATTACAGCACTAATAGAGTATAATGCTCTTTTTTATATGTATCTCACCAGACACACATAGCAGCTGGAGAGACGAGTGGTCTTTCTCAGCAAGATAACACAGGGCCTACACACTATGCCATGATGTATGTGGATAGATTAAAAGCCATGTCCCTGTAAACTTTATTGTATAAGATGACGTGACCTCTCTCTGGCCCCCAGGCCAGTCTCTGACTCAGCTCTGGCGGGAGTACTGCATATACAAAAATGTAATATAACTAATGACATCAGTGGCGTCATCTGGTATGAACTGCTCTATGTAATGTTGAGCAACAGCTCTCTCACACACACACACACACACACACACACACACACACACACACACACACACACACACACACACACACACACCCCAGGTTGGTTGCAGTGAGAATAGAACACCTACCAAGCTAAATACACCACCTACAGACCACAGGATTTACCACATGCACCATGGCACAACTCTGATTAAGAGTGTGTGAAACAACACTTTATAGCTGATGACATCAGCAGTGTCTGGGGAGGAGAATATAGTAATAACAAAAAGGCACTGTGTAACTAAACATGCAGACTACAAACCACAGGACTTAACACACACACCACTTTCAAAGTCTGATTTATACATGACTGCAGGTGAACTTATAGTAGATGACATCAGCAGGCCATGTGGAAGACTAGAGGTTGGGAGGTCTGCATGAAATGGATCTGTAGGTATGTGTAAGTATCAAAAAACTGGCCATGCATGCCATTGGAGAAGCAGCTGTAGGGTACACACTTACACACACACACACACACACACACACACACACACACACACACACACACACACACACACACACACACACACACACACACACACACACACACACACACACACACACACACACACACTCACCATGTTGACTGCAGTGAGAACAGAACCCCTACTTATCTGTG